>NC_048300.1:111644827-111840021 GCF_013100865.1 Trachemys scripta elegans
TCCCGGGCTCCAGCTGCGCTGGGGAAGCGCCGGCCGGGGGCGCAGAGTCTGGGGGCTGCCCGGCAAACCGTGAAGCCGGTAGCGCTCGGGCAGCCCTTTCCTCGTGGCTGGCAGTGGGAGGGAGGAGGGGGCGGAGTTAGGGCGAGAAGGGGCAGAGTTGGGGCTGGGCTGGGGGTGGGGAAATGGGTGGGGTCAGGGCCCGTGGAGGGTCCTCTTTTTTTATTTGTTAGATATAGTAACCCTAGACATCTCCATGAGGTCCCAGCTTAAGATGTAGGCTACGGTGCAAAAGTAAAGGGGACAGGATGGTAAAAAGGCAAAATGGCATTCACAAAACAAAATGGAGTTTGCAAATTGATATAGACAAATACTAATCTGTCACAATATGCAAAAGGGGGCTGAATTAAGGTTGCCGAGACACATTAATTCTGGCATTTCCTAACTTTTGAGTGCTTGACTTTACAGACAATGTTCTTTTCTATGTTTTTTTTTCCAAAAAGAAAACTGAATAAACAAATTCAATAATGTGTAACCCATATAATCACATGGGTAATTAGCAGGGTTGAAACCAAGGGCTTTTAGACTGACAGCACAGGCCTCCACCACTTGAGCTAAAGGAGTAGCTCGTAGCAATAGAAGGCTATTATCCTCTATATGGACCAACCACCAGTGTGTGCAACACATACTTTGCAAGTGGCTTGCATGACTATTTACTAGATAGAAGAAGATTATTGAAGATCAGAAATTCTGGGTTTTATTCCTAGCTCGGGGGTGGGGGGGGGGGGGGAGAGTAGTCTAGCCATTACAGAAACTATAGTTAAGCAAACACATTTTTCACATTTGTCTTGAATAGTAGTGTGGCAATGTATATGAAACTTGCCATTTTAGATTCCATTCCCAACTCGGACAGAAGTGACCTTGTGTATCCTCTCAGTTATTTGTAAAATAGACAAATAATCCTTGCCTTCCTCCTAAGTAGGGGTATGACCCTGGCCTCAATAATAAGGGCTGTGAAAGGCACAAAATGAACACCCATTAGTGGATGAGCTAGACAAGCATGCAAGGAGGTCTCCCAACCCAATATGCCTTCTTTTAGGCCAAAGGTCTCTGTGTGGCTGCTGCTGTTACATCCTGCTCACAACTTTTTCAGAACTCTATCTTTGCACCCATCTTGTAGTTAGCTCGTGGTGCTATGAGTGAACTCAGTGAAGCTGGCAAACAGTGAACTTTGTGGGCCTGGAGCATGATCAGTGCATAGGGAATGCTCAGAAAATTTAGCAACAAGCTTCTAACAGGCTCTACTTAGTAGGTGCCAATAGTGATTTTTAGTTTGGCTAAATTCCAGTGGATTGTCATGGAGACAGCAAAATGCACATTTCTTATTCTAAGATCATCTTCCTGCCCAATTTCAAATTCCTGTTCTAAAGCATGGACGTGTTAGAACTCATCAAAGAAATGGCTAGAGAAGTATTTTAACATTGGCAAAAATACCCTTTCCCCCCCATCCTTGTTCTTGAAAATTGTTAAATTGTTTTCACTGAAACTTTTATTTTAAATCAGCCTGGAGCAGAGAGGAAGCATAAACAATTTTAGCCGGAATACTTAAACTTTGGCAAAGTTATAAGCAACTGAAAGCAGGGGGGGTTATAATGGACAGTGTTAGCTAACTTTAACCTGACTTCTTGTTTCCAATCCTACATATAACAATAACCAATTAAACAAGGAAATAACTTTTGCTGATCCCATAAATGATGATATAAATGATAACATGGGGCAGGTTTCATGTTTGAATTACCATCTGGAGTAGTTATACAGAGAGAGATCCTTTCAATTACAAATCCCAGTTACAAGATAAAAGATGCTGCTTATCTATTTATTTATTTTTTGGACTGTTAGATCAACAAAATATTGTAGCACTACTAATTCTTGGGAGCAATGGGCCAGAACCTAGGGTAAGTCTGTCCTCCAAGGAAGTAAACAGACCGAGCTAAACTGAGCTAAACTGAGATACCCATATTAACACAAGGTGGAATTTGTTTTCAAGTGAGAAATTTCTAAAATGGGATTTTTTTCTCTGTATTTTGTTGAAACTTCCATTAGGAAAGAAGGTTAGAAAGCTTCAAAGTTCGACATTTTGAGAAGGAAAAGGAATGACTACTTGACAGGTTTAAGAAGTCAAGCTTGACAGAGTAGTTATAGCTGTTTGATAGAAAGCCTTATTTGTGCTGCTTTATTGGATGACAGGCTGCAGAATTGAAAGATTATCAGAATAACACTTTTTTTTTTTAACACTAGAAAATTTTTCACTTAATAGTCCCAGGGCAACTATGCATTCTAATCAAACAATCTCAACATTTTTGTGCCTACTAATTTTCAGTGTTCTTATCAATGCATTGGGCAGCCTGTGTGTGGAAAGCACATTAGAACTGTTAGCAGATGCATGGAATTTTTTTAGGAAACTTCTATAAATACATAAACTGTACTTAAATACAAACCATCCTTTTGGTTGGGAATTTTATATTTACTAAAAATAATTATGAATGAACCAGGTACATTAATTCTGCCATCATTTAAAAAATTTTTACATTAACATGTGTGCTTATTGGTGTTTGGGGACTGCATTGCTGAAATCCAAAGCCCTCTTTTTTGATACACTGTCTATATGCGCTCAGTGAAACCACAAAATACTTCTCAGCACACTGTTCTCAACATGCTCAACTCTTTGTAAAGTGGCTAGGGGGCTTCAGTTCCTATGGTATGTAAATGAAATTCTCAGTCTCTCTTGATCACACCTGACAATTGTATCAAATTACATGTGATTCTTTTCAAAAGCAAGGCATTGTTCAGTAGGAACTAAGGGCATCAAACTCAATTCACTGACAGTTACATGTTATTCTCAAAGCAGGTTTCTAGAGTTTTAAGCTTTTGCTACAGCCTCTTATACCAATCAATAAATATAGCAGGTTTCTTGAATTGCACTTTAATGCTGCAAAAGAAAAGCACTTACTGTATGACTGGTACAGAGTTTACATTTTATTATCATTAGTATTAGCATAATTACTGTACCTCTACATCTTGGCATCTAGATTTTCTCTTTTGACCTTCAGCAGCAATACACTGAAGTTTAATTTAATTTTTAGAAATATATCAGGTAAATAGTCATTTTTGTTCTCCACCTTCTCCCATTTTGGCTATTTGGGGGTATTTTTGTCAGCTATAATATCTTAACTTTATTGTTTCTTCCTATATATTGATTAGGAACCATTTTTCACATAACTGAAGGATATATTTATTTTAAATGAAAAAGCAAATGATTTTTTAATTTTATTCAAAATGTATCTTTAATGGAAATGTATCTAACAAAAAAACCACCAACTTTAAAATTCCCATCCTCATTTATAAAGCCTCTGTGGACTGGCATCAAGCCTATCACTCAGACTTCCTCAGCTTCCTCTTCTGCTCACTCCACTTACCTCAGTGTGATTTCACTTACACTTATTGTGGTGTAAGATCCTTTTCCTTTGCAGCTCCTGCTACTGGAATAGCTTTCCTTTCTCTCTCCATCAAGGCCCCAGTTCAGGAAAGCAGTTGCTTAAGTCCCATTAACTTCAAAATTTAACTTTAAATATGTGCTTAAGTGCTTTCCAGAATCGGAGTCCAATTTGATTTTCTTTTCAAACTTCAAATGAGAATGTATTTTTATTGCAACAAAATCCATTGCCAGCAGCTATTGTTAAATGCTTTGTACTACTAATGGTCTAAACATGATGTTTAGAAAGTCTAAAACTCTGAACCCAAAGACTAAAATCCAAGAGTCCACTAAGCTCTTCACCCTTCCACAATAGATACACTGAATTGTATACATAATTATGGACGGAGGTCTTCCCTTGAGCTAGAATAATTAACTAATTACTCCATTTATGGTTTAAGAGAAATAACCTTTTAAGAATCAACATAGTTTTTCTCATGGTTGCATCCCATTTATGACTTGTAAGTGAAGAGATGCAGTAATTATTATTTGCATTGCTCTCAGGTACAGTTATGTCTGTTTGTTAACCTAATATTAATTAAAAGTTGAATTCCATGCAAATTTAAGTGTGTGTATATATGTGTCTGTACATTATCCATGTAAAAAGCATGCTTCACACACTTTGTTACCATAGAAACAGAGATTCATGATGCTAGATTTTAATTTAAAATTTCTGAACATTTTGCCTGCAGAGCCAAAGGAACTGTCTTCATTAGATTAGGTGGACACCAAAGCAACAAAAATATTATTTGAAGCCAAATAAAATGATATTTATATATCTAAACATCTGTTTTACATAGAGGCCCCAAATCTGCAAGTTACTTAAGACCATACCTAACTAAGCATATGCTTAATTCTGTTGAATTCAATGGGGTTGCTCAGGCTTAAAGTTAGTCATGTGCTCAAGTACTTTGCTGACCTGGGCACAGAGATGGTAGAAGTATGAAATATTGTAGTACATTGTAAAACACATTGCGAGATACCTTGAAAGGGGTTCCTATATGGATAGATACTGTGGAGGAAAACCAGACAAGAGCTGGTCTGGATAGATTCAAGGCAAAAATTCTGCAGTGAAGTAGGGAGGCAGAATCACCCCAAGGATAATACCATTTTCCTTATTCTAATGAATGCCTTCTTCAGTTTGGTGTTTTTTGTGTTTGTTTCAAAGGACTTGTTCTGTCTTTACATTTATCACAGGACATTTTTCTCAGGTTTCTCTTATGAATAGATTCAAAGAGGGCAAAACTCTGCATAACTAGACAAATAACTATTTCTCTCTCCTTACTTAAAATGAATCAATATTTTGCCATCTCCTCACTTTGCTTGCAAAATGTATTGTACACCGTACAGAAAAAGAAGATACTGATAGCTATAATAATATTTGCCAAGAAGACTTTTGAAGACAGTGGGTTTGCAGTTCTCTATTTAATATAAGAGCAAAGTATTTAATAAAGGGCCCATATGGTAGAGCAAAAGAAAGTATTTTTGAGGTTGAGAAGACACGTTGGACAGCGAACAATGCTTCTGTCAGCGGTTGAACAAACAGAATAACCAGAGAAATAACATTATTTCAGATAAATGATCATTCCGTTCATGGTCCTTGAGGCTCGTTTCAGAGATTTCTGCTGGAATATATCAGGAAGTCTGTGATTCATATATTAGAATCAAAGAGGTCCATTACAATCCCAAATTGGTAGGACCTCTATCTCTGAGCTCTCTTTATCTAACAGCAGGTCTAGGCCCAAAATCTTCACTATATCCAACAGGTTTTACATATTATTGACAGAAGATTTCATCCGGTAACCTCTCTCAAACTACAAGTGGTCTTTCACTTTGGGAAACTTATAGAAACTTGCAAATGATGAAATTACATTAGATATAATGATTCTTAAAATTAAATCAGCATTGACTTTTCCCATTGCAATATTTTCCCCATTACAGAGGTCTAAGAGAAGATGTAAGAGAGTTGTAGAGCACTGTAAAATAAAATGTCTTATTTTGTAGTAAAACAATCGTTCTGGATATCTCTGAAGGAGATGAACAGGATTACTCTAGATCCAGGAATGGATACACATAAAGATGTTTATTTCTTTAAGCAAATTAAAATTTTAAAGACACTTACTAGTGCCCTAGGTTCTTTTTACAAAATATGCAAGTGCACATCATAGACACAAACTCCTTACTAAAGAGTTGTCCATTATACCTTAGTTTTCTTTCTTTATGACTGCTAGTGCTGTCCAATATCCCAACAATAATCAACATATGAGTGAAGCAACAATCATAGTGTTCCCCCAAAATCAAGCCCTTAAGCCTTAGTTGCTACTGCAAATTCTGAAGCACTGTGGATCGTATACTCTGCATAGTGCACCATGTAACAAGTAGACAGCCATATCCGCACCAGTGTTAGCTTCTGATTAATATCAACAAGTAGACTCATGTATGTACATTACAGTAATCTACTCTCCATTGGAAAGGCATGGGTAACTAGAATAAAGTCTGCATGAGAAAAAGAAAGTTACACACACCTTGCATAGCAGAAATGGAAAAACACAGCCTCTACCTGAACAAATAGCAGAAGATCATGATCTGTTAAGACACCAAGATTTTAAGCATGAGATGCGAATGACAGATTCATTACCCAATCAGAGGTGCCAAACTAATATCCAGCAACTTCTCTGGCTGCTATCTCCAGCTTAGTAACTGAAGCTGGTAAAAAAATAAATCAATACATAAAACATTTTTGAATGAAAAAATTGCTTTTTTCCCCTGTAAAAGACATTTTTGTGGGAAAATTTTAATTTGACACAAAAATTGTCAATTTTTTTTTACAAAAATACTAAAAAATGTGTGTGCATGTGTGTGGAGGGGTATTGAATAGCATAGTTCCTCAACACTAATTGGAAGCTAACCAGCTCCACAAGTTTCTTTGAGCTGGCCATGAAAATAGGTCCTTTGAGACAGGAGCATCTCAACAGGAGACAATGAGTGGTCCATAAAAACATATAATCATAAGACTGGAAGGGACCTTGAGAGCTCTTCTCATCCAGTCCCCTGCACTCACGGCAGTATTAAGTATTATCTAGACCATCCCTAACAGACAGGCATTTGTCTAATCTACTCTTAAAAATCTCCAGTGATGGAGATTCCGCAACCTCCCCAGGCAATTTATTCCAGTGCTTAACCACTCATGACAGTTAGGATGTTTTACCTAATGTCCAACCTAAACCGCCTTTGCTGCAGTTTAAGCCCATTGCTTCTTGTCCTATCCTCAGAGGTTAGCAAGAACATTTTTTCTCCTTCCTCCTTGTAACAGCCTTTTATATACTTGAAAATGGTTATCATGCTCAATCTTCTGTTCTCCAGCCTAAACAAACCAGTTTTTTTCAATCTTCCCTCATAGATAATGTTTTCTAGACCTTTAATCATTTTTTTGCTCTTCTTTTGACTTTTTCCAATTTGTCCACATCTTTCCTGAAATGTGGTACCAAGAACCGGACACAATACTCCAGTTGACACCTTATTAGCCTGGAGTAGAGCGGAAGAATTACTTCTTGTGTCTTGCTTACAACACTTCTGCTAAACAGAATGATGTTTGGTGGGGGTTTTTTTTGGTAACAGTGTTACACAGTTGACTCATATTTTGCTTGTGATCCACTATGACACCAGATCCCTTTCTGCAGTGCTCCTTCCGAGGCAGGAGTGCCCCATTTTGTATGCATTCAACTGATTGTTCCTTCCTAAGTAGAGTACTTCGCATTTGTCCTTATTGCTTTTCATCCTGTTTAGTTTCAGACCATTTCTCCAGTTTGTCCTGATCATGGCAGTAGTATAATCTCTAGTTCTCTATCATTTAATCAAATCCTAAATATCATGCTCAGCCCTATGGGTTGAGCTAATAAACAACTTGAAAAAGTCCCATGGTTGTCATGGCAGCCATGAAATTCTGAGCTGATTCAGATGAATCATCATCATGCACATCATGAAGTCACTGAGCACTATCAGCCTTTACAGCTCCAGTGCTACGACAGAGAGGAACCTGATTAGTACAGTGAAGCCTTCTGTAGTTCAGTGGGATTTTTCTGGACACCAATTACAACCCTAATTTACCCCAGGAACTCAGCACTATTCGCAGACATTCATATTCTGTCCTGAGCAATGACTTGAAAGTTAAAGTTGTTCATGTGTTAAAAACTAAATACAAATTCAACTCCCCCATCAAAAAATGACGGCAGCAGGATCAGCCATAGACCCTTGGAGCAGTCTGAGTTTAAGGGTGTTGTGGAGAGACTACTTCATTCCATATTTGAATGAGATAGTGACCTGAAGGTAACAAAGTGGGAAGTTGACTTACTCAGTAAACAGAGGTGAATCCATATTTTCCCATATTTTAGCAGGCACAACACAGACTCAGTGCCAAAGACTGATTTTCCTTAGACAGAATTTATCATTTATAAGAATTAAAGTGCCATCATTTTAGGTTGCAAAACTTGGAGAAATATCTATAATGTATTTTAATGGCTATAATTATGTTAGGATAGCTGCACTGCAGCATGCAGATAGGACTAACAATATGAGGAAGAGGTTCAGAAAAGCATTCAAACTTTTGAATGCTCCACCTAAACATTGCATCCATCACTAACCACAGCAAAGGTGGCATGTAAGAGCTGAAAAGGAGGTGTCTGACAGGAATTTTCACACGGTACTGGAGAGACATCCCACTCTGCATGCACCTGGCAGCGGCAGCTCCTATCCTGTGGTGTTGTTCCTGGCTACCCACTCCAGGAATTGCAACAGAACACATGGGGTTGTGAGGCATTGAAGCCCTATGAACCAGGTCACAATGCTACTCACTCAAATTTGGTCTGGCCACCCCTCTGTCATGATGGCGGGGTGCCCAGAACGTATCTCAATAGTGCTGTGACCCTGTGAGCCAGGTTGGAATGCCCAGAGCGAGGAGCCAAGTCCAGCATCACTGGACAGGAACTGCCACTGCCAGGTGAGTGTGGGGCGGACTTGCTTTCCAGTCCCCCTTTGAAAAACCAGCCTCTGCCATTGGGTATATCTACAGTGCATTCAGAGGTGGGACTGAAGCATGTAGACATACCTGAGCTAACTTTGATCTAACTTGCTTGAATAACTACAGCAGTGACGCTTCAGCAGCATGGGTAGCAGCATGGTGCATCTAAGCCTACCCGGGACCCTGGGTAGGCACATGATTGGCTAGCCTGTGCTGCAGTTTCACTGCTACTGTAATTCAAGCTAGCTGGATCAAAGCTAGCTCAGGTACGTGTGCTGCAGTCACTCCTCTGATGGCTGTGTAGACATACCATAAGGGACATATCACATCATGATTAAACTCTGAATGAAAAATATTTCAGTTTCAGGTACATGGTCTTCCTGGATTATATGAAATGTGTCATTTGCTACAGAGGGCTATAATCCATAACTGCAGCAGTCACAAACAGGGTACAAGAAATGGAGACAAATATTTATATTTCAAAAACACAAACTTGTTGGCTAAACAGGATCATGTAGTTTTGGATGAAAATTATTTATTTCTTATCCAGAGGTAAGTATGAAGGATATAGGATGATTTTGTTAGATATTAGGATTGATTCAGGAAACAGGGAGTCTATACCCAACTCTGCCACAGCCTTCTTGTCTGACCATTAAAGCCACTTAGGGTGACCAAATAGCAAGTGTGAAAAATTGGGATGTGGGGGTAATAGCATCCTATATAAGACAAAGATGATAATATCAGGACATCTGGTCACCGTAAAGTCATTCAATATGTGTCTCAGTTTCCCAATCTGTAAAAGAAATGGCAATAATTTACTACTTCAAAGTGATGAAAACCAAATTAATTAATGTTCAGAAATTGCTTTGAGATTGTTTGGATAGAAGCTGCAACATAAGTGCAAAGTATTATTATTATTATTATATTGTTAAGAGCTGGGTTAAACCTGGTTATGGATTGAGTTAAAACCTTGTGAAACTAATGTGAACGTAAGATTGTTGTAAGGTACAGTTAAGGGCCCATGCATTAAAAAAAAGGCATCATGGAGTCTGCACAGTTTCACTGGGTATTGTTCGGAAGAGAGGTTAGTGTGTGGGTGGGGGTGGGTGCGGGTGTGTAAAAAGGAAGGAGCAGACAAGAAACTGAGAGAGACTCGGAGGGAGAGCAAGAAAGCCAGGCGGCACCTTATAAGCAGAGCATGACCTTGAGTGCAGGTTCTGGGTCAGAGATGCTGCCTGAAAGTAGTCTGAAAGTAAGCAAAGAAGCTATCCCCTGCTTTTGGGTCCTGCTGCATTCAAATAAGCAGGACTTTGTACATTTCTTGTAAATAAACAAGATTGCATCAAAGAAAGTACCAGACTCCATCAGTGATTTTTTACTCCCCACTGGAACATCCCAAGGGTCCTGAATTTTGTTGGGCTGCTCAGGTCAAAAACAGGTAATATCTTTTTTACAAGATTAGTCCCTATTCTGTTCAGTAAAAAAGTGTAGGAAGCCCATTCCAGGTTAGAGAGTCAGAATGTGGAATGAGTTTAGAAACCCATATTTGGCAGAGGCCTGGGTTAAACATGAACTATGCTTGATAGGAGAGCCAATTTGAAAACCTTATTCAGTTCAAACACTAAGAGTAATACATTTTGTACATTATGCTGCCCTTAAAGGTCTTGATCCAAGACTCTCTGAAGACAACAGAAGTCTTTTAATTGACTTTAGTAGAATTGTAAGGAGATCATAACGCACAGAGATACTTATTTTTTCTTGCTTTCTCTTTTCAAACAGAAGTCAGAATGAGCCCCTGAATTAAGACCAAGAATTCACCAAGGGCCATAGATGCAAAATAAATAGCAGGGGGTTCCAGAAAATCCATTCCTACTCTAGCTCCACACCTCAGGCCAGCACTGTATATATGGACATATCTGCCAATCCCAGCTCTATAACAACCATTTATTTCTAGTAGTAAGAAAAGGGATAACAGAACAAAGATGAAAAAGTACCTTTTTGCTTGAATTAAAAGGATTATTGTCTACCTCCTGAGTGTCCTTCATTTACAGATGCAGATGAATAGGCCACAGCTGCCATTTAAAGACCCACCTTCCTTTTTGCTAAATTAAGAGTGCATCGCTTTGTTTCTCAACAGAATGATCCACTTTCGCAATCTGATTTCATTATGAAGCTTACAAGTATACCAAACATTCAACAAGATATGAAAATTGGAGAAAGTAACAGGAGTAATTCAATCTTTTATGCTGATAATCATCAATTAAAAGGTTTTCTTTAAGAATGCAAAGAAGACTGACCCCAGATTTCTGATCTGCTTCAAACTGTCTAGGTTTATAGATCTACCTTTTTTCACTCTTTGGAGGAAGTGTGTGTGTGTGGGGGGGATGGGCAGGAATATCCATAGGAACAAACAAAACATAGAATCATCAAAAGTTTGGGATGGAAAGGACCTTGAGAGGTCATCTAGTAGTCCTTGCCACTGTGCGGAGACTGTACCAAGTATACCCAGGCCATCCCTGACAGGTATTTGACTAACCTGTTCTTAAAAATTTCCAATGACAGGGATTCCACAACCTTCCTTGAAAGTTTATTCCAGTACTTAACTATCCTTATAGTTAGAAAGATTTTCTGAATATCTAACTGAAATCTCCCTTGCTGCAAATTAAGCCCATTACTTCTTGTCCTACCTTCGGTGAGACATGGAGAAACTTCCTCTTTTTCATCATATTTGTAATCTACCTCTGGACAGTCTCCAATTTGTCCACATCTTTCCTAAATTTGGGAATTCCAAACTGGAGGCCTCAAATAGAGTGGAAAAAATACCTCCTGGTTCTTGCAAATGATACTCCTATTAATACATCCCAGAATAATATTAGCCCTTTTCACAACTGCATCACATCATTGGCTCAAATTAAATTTGTGAGTCACTATAACCCCCACATCCTTTTCAGCAGTACTACTGCCTAGCTAGTTATTGCCCATTTTGTAACTGAGCATTTGATTTTTACTTCTTGAGTGCAGTACTTTGCATTTCTCTTTACTGTATTTCATCCTGTTGATTTTAGACCAATTCTCCAATTTGTCAAGGTCATTTTGAATTCTAATCCTGTCCTCCAAAGTACTTGCGACCCCTCCCCTTGGTGTCATCTGCAAATTATATAAGCATACTCTCCTCTCCATTATCCACGTCATTAATGAAAATGGGAATAGTACTGGATCCAGGAGATGAAGTCAAAATCAAGTCAAGATCAAAGCCAGGTGTTCAAGAGTTGGAATGATCATGGAAGCTATAGAAGAGCCACACTGTTGCCTGGACATTTCCTGGAATGCTCAATGGGTTTATATAGGGTGAGGAGCCAATCAGGAGTCGCGACAGAGCCATAGAACCTCTAACCGATAGGGTCCCAGAGGAACATACCAGTGGCCCTTGATGTAAAGCCAGCCATCCTGGACCTTGTTTTTCCCCTAGCTTGGTGCCTCAAGTTCATTGGGAGGAGGATCCATCACTGTAGCTGAGCAGATCAGTGACATGAGGTGTTGAGGAATTGTGGCACCAGGACTTAAGAACACATGGGCACTCAGTGTCAGGGTGGATCCTGGGTGGCAAAATAGTCCCCTTTCTGGGACAAGGCATCAGTGGCCTTGTTCTGGGCTCCCAGGTGGTACATGATGGTGACATTGAAGCACATGAAGAACAGAATCCAACAAGGCAGCCTCTGGTTCAGTGCTTTGGCTCGGTGAATGTATTCTAAGTTTTTATGATCCATGTAAACCTGTACTAGGTATCAAGCACCTTCCACTCTTCGAAGGCTCCTTTGGGAACTAGAAGCTCCTTATGTAGAATTTCATAATTCTGTTCAGCTGGAGTGAGCCTCCATGAACAATAGGCACAAGGAAGAAGGTACTGTTGGGGACCATGTCTTTGGGAGAGTAGGGCACTCACCTGGGATGTGGAAGACCCAGGTTCAAATCCTTGCTCTGAAACATGAATTTGAATCCAGCTGCCCTAACCATCAGGCTTCAGGCTATTTTGGGCTAGGTCTCTCCTGTTGCAGATGTTCAAACTTGTACCAGTAATTAGAGCAGGAAGTTGGGTCTCCTCCTCCCAGGTGAGTGCTCCTAACCACCAGGCTATCAACTATCCTGCAGTGGGTCTCTTTTAATCTCTCCTGTTGCACATTGTATAAAATACATGAATAGTCATTGGTTCAGAAAGCAAGAGCAAGAGAGAATGAGTCTGCTGCCTTTCGGCACTTGGTTGGGGGGACAGTCAAGTTTGAATCACTGCTCCAACAACTATGTATACAAAGTGGAATGGCGTTAACAAGAGAGATTGAGGGAAACCCACCCCACAGTACTTTACAGCCTACTAGTCATAGCACTCACCTACACAGAGGGAGAACTAGGTTCAACTTCCTATTTCAGGAGATTTGAACTTGGTTTCCCACATCCCAGATTAGTACCCCAACCACTGGTCTAAAGGTTAGACAGGCACCACTTCCATCCATTTTGTGAATGGCACCTAAGTTCCCTTGTGAATCTAGCCTGTCATTATTTTGGGGGCTGAATCTATTTAGCAATTTTATGTCAAATTCACAAATAGTTTTGGGTTGACAGAAATGGCATTTTTTGGCAAATAAACTATTACTTTGAAAAATATCACCCAGCTCTAGTTACTAATTGCTTCTCTGTCTCATCTCAGTGATGCTATTTTCTCGAGAGAGACTGCTGCTGGCCTGTTAAAACACATAGCTATATCTCTCTGTCTATTCCCTGTAGTGTTTCTTACCAAAGCTAATTTGTCTCAGCTGAAATTTGGCCCGTTTCACCTCACAGTTTCTTAATTAGAAAAACAGAAATATTTTTGAAAATGGAAGTGCCATATTAGAGTTAACAGGAAAGGTTTAATTCAGCTTTATATTAAGGGATAAGATCTTCCTTTGTGCCTTTAAATCCATCCTTTCTTTCCTTGCTCTCATGTGGATATTAGATATCAAACTAAATAAAACTGCCATAAATAAATATCCTTCCTTACAACTTCTTTAAGACACATTTGTGTGGAGTGGCATTGACTTTGTGCTCCCATTTCAAACAGGGATGTCTTCACATTCAATGTCCAAACAACTGATTTCTTTTCTAAAGTGCTAATCTGATGGGGGTCAGACATCAATTAAATTCCTTAAGGTTGCTTATGCACCTTATTCAGCATGTTTCTTGATGGTTTTCTAGAGTGTCTATTCTGTGACAATATACATTATGACTTCATGCTGGAACTCAAAATTGCTCATCAAAAGACAATAAATTGTCCAGATGTATATTTGATATCAACGAGCATAAGGGGAAATAGGATGGAGGAAAGTAGGAAAGGGATGGGGTGAAACTGACATATTTTTATTACTATAATCATGTGAAAATTCTCTGTTCACCAGGACTGGGAATTCAAAATCAGTTTAC
Organism: Trachemys scripta elegans; assembly: GCF_013100865.1. Lineage (NCBI taxonomy): Eukaryota > Metazoa > Chordata > Testudines > Emydidae > Trachemys > Trachemys scripta. The sequence continues at coordinate 111,658,828 of NC_048300.1, forward strand.
TGACCAGTTAGTGGTTTGTTTTAGTAGAATGCAACCCAAGCATATTAAACTGTCAGATCTCTCCTGTCCTACAATAAAGATTACCTTTACTTTCAGAAAAGGCTTATTTTCACTCTTCACCTTTAAATTGACTCTGTGCAAGATAATATTATTGAGGATTTGTGATAGAGTAAACAACATCTTGTAATTTTACAGATGTCCTAAAAAATGCCATTGCTATTTTGGGAATTACATTTCCTCACAATCTCATTCTCCCCTTAACTATCTGAAACTGTTTTAACATTTGCTTCTGTCTGTGGCAGGGGCATGCAGAGATGTGCCAGCAGCAGCCGGCTGCTTCCGGGAGCGGCGTGGGACCATGGCAGGCAGGCAGCCTGCCTGAGCACCCCACTGTGCTGCAGGACTTTTAGCAGCCCAGACTCGGAGATCGCGAAGGGGCAGAGGAAGCTGGACAGAAATGTTAGTCATGGCGGGCTGGACAGAAATGTTAGACGGGCTGGATGTGGCCTGCGGGCCGTATTTTGCCCACCCCTGTTCTAACCCCAAGTAGTTAGAGGTATGATGAGGCCCTGAGCCATTTTGTTTTATATCTCTTCCAAAACTCTTGGATTATTTACTATAACAAGTCGGTATAGTCTTGTAATCTATATAAATGTCTAATTCCCTTTGAAATTCTGCTAAACTATTAGCCTCCAGGATATCTTGTGGCAATGAGTTCCACAGTTTAATTATCCACTATGTGACAAAATATTTCCTTTTATTAATTTTGAATGTGATATCTTTCAGTTTTACTAAATGCCAGATGTAACTTTTGTTATTTTGGCTTTTCAGTCCACAGTTATATGCAAGAGAAACATCAGCATCTAAACTATGAGTGGTGGAATGACATTTTAAAAAAATATTTTAAGAAGGATATAATATAAAAATTGTACATATTTGATGGTATCTCTCTCTTCCTCCCTCTATATATCACTTGTATTTTATTAGAATGTAAGTTTCTTAGGGGTGGACCATGTCTTCTTACATGCTTGTACAACAACAGGGCCCTGATCCTGATTGGGGCCTTTCTGAATTACTGCAATAACAATAGTAAACAAAGCACATTTTTCTCAGGTCAGGTCAAACAACATTTTAGGTAAAAGAATTCCTACCTCGTGACCACAGATCATTATGAGATGATAGTGAGCTGAATGACTATATGCCCCAAACCTGAGAAACCAACAACTTTTTATTTTCTCCTCTTTGTAGAAGCAGAACCTGATAATTCAAAAAGTTTCTGGATATATCTTGCTAGAACACGGGTGGGCAAACTTTTTGGCCCGAGGGCCACATCTAGGCATGGAAATTGTATGGGAGGTCATGAATGCTCATAAAATTGGGGGTTGAGGTGTGGGAGGGGGTGAGGGGTGCAGGCTCTGGGGTGGGGAGAGAAATGAGGAGTTTAGGGTGCAGGAAGGGGCTCCGGGCTGGGGCAGGGGGCTGGGGTACGTGTGGGAGGGTGAGGGCTCCGGCTGGGGATGCAGGCTCTGGGATGGGGATGGGGCTGGGGGGTTGGGAGTGCAGGAGACTGCTCTGGACTGGGACAGAGGGGTTTGGAGGGTGGGAGGGGGATCAGGGCTGGGGCAGAGGGTTTGGGTGTGGGGGAGGGCTCCGGCTGGGGATGCAGGTTCTGGGATGGGGCTGGGGATGAGGGGTTAGGGGTGCAGGAGACTGCTCTGGGCTGGGACCGAGGGGTTTGGAGGGTGGGAGGAGGATCAGGGCTGGGGAAGGGGGTTGGGGTGTGTGTGGGGGTCAGAGGTGCAGGCTCTGGCCAGGCAGTTCTGCGCACTGCCCTGTCCGCAGGCATCGCAGGCTCCCTCCCATTGGCGGGGCAGGGGCAGCATGCGGAGCCCCCTGGCTGCCTCTACGTGTAGGAACCGGAGGGGGGACATGCTGCTGCTTCTGGGAGCATGCACACGCAGCGCGGGGCAAGCCCCCAACCCCACTCCCTGATGGGAGCTCAAGGGCTGGATTAAAATGTCTGAAGGGCTGGATTCGACCCCCGGGCCATAGTTTTCCCGCCCCTGTGCTAGAAGAACCAAGAAATGAAACCTGCTACACATTTTTTCAAGGAGATGAGGAGTCCTATCTCAAATGAGGACTTATGTTGGATACCACTGTCTAGCTGCTGAAGCATGGCGGCCAACCTAGTGATTGGAGCAGGACCTCGCCTGGTGGTTGCGGTGGCAGTTCAGGTAATGACGAGCATAGATCCGGGCATCAGGCACCGGTCCAAAGATGAAGCCAGAATCAGGGTTGAGGGGACAAACTAAAGGACAGAACCAGAGTCAGATGCCAACGCCTGAGCTAAAAGGGTAAGCCAGACTTGTAATCAGAGATATAGCCAGGGGTCAGAGCTGGGAGTCAGAAGCCAAAGCCTAAGCTGAAGGGTAAGTCAGAGTTGTAGTCAGGAAAGTAGCCAGGAGTCAGAAATCAGAACAAGCAGTTACAGGCTGGGGCTGGAGCAGGAACAGAGTTGTGACCACGGCAGGGTTTGGAGCAAGGACTGGATGCAGGCTGGAGTAATGGCTCGAGCAGGAAGCAGAAGTCAGAAGTGAGAACCGGGTAAGCGCAGCTGTGGGCATGGTACACATTGAGCAGCCACTGAGCTGCTGCTGTTGCAGCTGGAAGGCTAAGGTAGCAAATCTCTGCCTTCCCTGCCCAATCAAAAAGCTCAACCATTTGAAGGAGGCTCATTGGGTCCTGCTGAACTTGCTGGGTTTCCTAGTGACCAAGCTGGGAGCCAACTGTGCCCCTGACAACAACCAGTGGAAGTGGAATTGACGGTACCGACGTTTCCCTCGTACTGAGACTATTGCAGAGATTTCCATTAATTTTCATAAGGTTTGGTTAGAAGTGAGATCCACAATCCAAGATGGCTGAAATGAAAACCAGGTTTTCAGAAAATGTCAGCAGTTGGAGCTGAACTCTGGATGAACAATACCACCAAGCTGATGCGGTGGACCACTGGAGGGAGTCAAAAGCCTGTAGTATAGTGTATAGTATATATTTCCCTCGGGATGCATTTTATGAAAAGGTAAAACATTTTCTTCTATTTTTGGCTTGAATTTTTGTGAAAATCGAAAGATGTATATGGAGGAGAATACCTGAAAATCAAAAAGTATTTTCTGTTCTGGAGAAGCAGAGCAAGGACTCAATCTTAGAAATTGTAAGGTTGCCTGAAAGTGCAGAGGAACCCAATATTAATCCAATTTCAGGAATAGGCTTTCATCTTTCACAATGTCATCTCACTGCTCATCAAGTGAGTAGTCAGCTGACAACAGCAGCAGGAACAAAACAGATTTGAGAGGTGAGGGGCTATGGCTTTACATGCAACTGCGGGATTCTGTACACTTGTGCATTATCAGTATTTTGAGCTTAATTCATTATTTTAATTTCTATATCTGTGGCTAACGCTGTGCAACAAAAAGAAATATTGAAAAATGGTCAAAGGATGAGTGTTCCTCATCCATTAGTACAAGTTTGTGTTAAGAAGAAAAAAAAAACATAACAAAATAGATTGTTTAAGAGTTATCAGAGAACAACTCTGGTCTTTTCCTTACTATGAAAGCTAATGTGAAGCCACATGTTTTTCCTGCTAATTACAAAGAAAAAACTGTTGTAAAATTCACATCTCACGTCACATATATTGAAACCCTTTGCGTGACTTTAGCTGGTACGACATGAAACAAAATTACACACCAAAAATAAAGTGTATGTCACCTCAATAGCTACAACAGCAACTGATAATTTTTTCAGCATGGTCTCTTAGAAAACTTTCTGGAGCACCTGAAGTGACTGAAATTTTCATACCAAAGTCAAACTCTATAACTGGAAAAAACAACAATAAAATAGTTGGCTTCGTAATTCAAGAAATAAGAATCCCAGTAAGCTCTTGGAGAAAATAATGGAAGAAAAGGACAATTTTAAATTGGAATTTCCTGATAATTCTTCACCAGGGAAGTTTTAACTAACCTGTTTAAAGATAAAGATATGTATAAATGTTTTTAAAAAAATCTCTATCTTTACCAAATGCAGGATGGCTGTTTTCCCCCCAAATTTCTTATTGTTAGAATCTGGATACAGTAATGCCAATTTTAGTCAATCCATGTTAGATGGGTTTAATTGGAGACATGAAAAGAAAGGAAGGATTGACTATTATGGCTGACTAGGATTTTATACCTTATTACTAGGGCTGTCAAGAGATTAAAAAAATGAATCTCGATTAATCACACGATTAATCGCACTGTTAAACAATAACAGAATACCATTTATTTAAATATTTTTGTATGTTTTCTACATTTTCAAATATATTGATTTCAATTACAACACAGAATACAAAGTGTACAGTGCTCATGTTATATTATTACTTTTGATTACAAATATTAGCACTGTAAAAAAGAAACAAAAGAAATAATATTTTTCAATTCTCCTAATACAAGTACTGCAGTGCAATCTCTTTATCGTGCAAGTGCAACTTACAAATGTAGATTTTTTTGTTACATAACTGCATTCAAAAACAAAACAATGTAAAACTTTAGAGCCTACAAGTCCACTCAGTCCCACTTCTTGTTCAGCCAATCGCTCAGACAAACATGTTTGTTTACATTTACAGGAGATAATGCTGCCAGCTTCTTATTTACAATATCACCTAAAAGTGAGAACAGGCATTCACATGGCACTGTTGTAGCCGGCGTCGCAAGATATTTATGTGCCAGATGCACTAAAGATTCATACGTCCCTTCATGCTTCAACCACCATTCCAGAGGACATGCATCCATGCTGATAACAGGTTCTGCTCAATAACCATACAAAGCAGTGCTGACTGAAGCAAGTTCGTTTTCATCATCCGAGTCAGATGCCACCAGCAGAAAGTTGATTTCCTTTTTTGGTGGTTCAGGTTCTGTAGTTTCCATATCAGAGTGTTGCTGTTTTAAGACTTCTGAAAGCATGCTCTACACCTAGTCCCTCTCAGATTTTTGAGTGCTGTAGCTATCTTTAGAAATCTCACATTCTTTGTGTTTTGTCAAATCTGCAGTGAAAGTATTCTTAAAATGAATAACATGTGCTGGGTCATCATCCAAGACTACTATAACATGAAATATATGGCAGAATGGGGGTAAAAGAGTAGGAGACATACGGTTCTCACCCAAGGAGATCAGTCACAAATTTAATTAATGCATGATTTTTTTAATGACCATCATCAGCGTGGAAGCATATCCTCTGGAATTGTGGGTGAAGCACGAAGGGGCATACGAATTATTAGGAAAACTGACACATAAATACCTGCAATGTCGGCTTCAAAAGTGCCATGCGAACGCCTCCTATCACTTTCACGTGACAAATATTTGTAATCAAAAATAATATAAAGTGAGCACAGTCAACTGTGTTGCAATTTGAAGCAATATATTTGAAAATGTAGAAAAACATCCAAAAATATTTAATAAATTTCAATTTGTATTCTATTGTTTAACAGTATGATTTAAACTGCTATTAATCGTGATTATTTTTTTTTAATTGTTTGATTAACTGAGATTAATCAAAAGCCATATTTATTACTATTTCATAGGAACGATTCTATTTCTGCTTCCTTGGAGTCAGTAATCATTCAGTCATCACTGAGTGTCTGGCACAGATCAAACATAAAAAATAAGGGGAGGACTTTTTTTTGTTTTTAAGAATATTTTAGTCCTCCATGATGGATCCTTGCCAATACATGTATTAATTTTCAAGGTCTGAATTATGCAGGTCAGACTAGATGATCCCTTCTGGCCTTAAAATCTATGAAGTATGATAAGGCTGGTTTGATTTTATATTTTTGACAAGGTATATAAGTAAAACATCCATTCAAAATCACTGAATTGTTATCAGGATTATTTATGGTCAGGACAGTATCTTGTCACATTAGCACAGTAACCCACCTTAATGGGTCATCAATCATCATCATTTCTCTCTTGCCTCTTTAGGGTCCAATTCTGAACACACCCACATTGGTGTCATTCAGGAGTTAGTCATTTTAGGTCAAATAGTGCTTATGAGAACAAAAATCAAACCTTCCAAATCCAAGGGCCAAGTTCTGCTCTCAGTTGCATTCTCAGTGCTCCTCTTGGGTGTGATTTAACTCTGCTTCTTACTACAGCCTATGCCAAAATGGCAAAATCTAGCTTTATATTCTTAGACCCTGTCTATATACCAAAGTTATACAGTTTTAACTACATCACTATAATTAAAATGGTACAACCAACACTCCCCAGTGTGGATACAGTTATTCTAAAAAAAAAAAAAAATGCTTATTTTGGTAAAACTTACTCCTGAACAGGAATTGGGAACTGTGGATTATATCAGTATAATTATATCAGTAAAAAACTAACCAAAATAGTTATACTGGTACTAAAACTGTGTGTAGACCTGGCCTTAGTGATGTTTGAACATGCAACTGGTAACTTGGTTTCTAATTGGGATGTGCAAAAAATAGTAAACAGGCTTTTAAGAGACAAGAGACTAGGTAAGACATTAAAAGGAAATCATAAACCAAATATAAATGTAATAACAAAATATGTAAAAGGGTTGATCTTCTCTTTTACTACATTATGTTAACTACTTCTTGCATGTGTTATAAATGTCACTTCCAGGCTTCCAGCCATTCTGGAATGGATTTGTTTTTAAGACGCTCGCTGAATAAATTTATAGGCTAATTGTTTTGTAATGTTCAACAGTATGTGTTGTTTTTTGGAGGGTTTTTTTTTTTTTGAATGCATTAATTGAATAATCAAATCCTGTTTGTGCAACAAGTATCCAAACTGTGACAGTAAAACACAATTTAGATATTATGAAGACTTCATACTTGTTTAATTGGTTTGTCTTGTGTTGTATAGTTTCATTGTGCAGGCAACAGAATATTATTCCTCTGATTTACTTGAACTATTTATTATTATTCAAGGCTCATACAACTTTTAGGTCTAGTTTAGAAATTGAATTTCTATTGCCATAAAGAAAAGTTCAATTTTTATCATTTTGTACTATGCTGCAGTCTACAGTACCATCTCCAACTTCTCTAGTCCACATTCCTAATTAGCACAACACCCTTATTCTTGGCTGTATAGACATGTTTTTATGCCTCTCCTTGCTTATGTCATCCATACATTCCTGTTCTCTTTTTAGTCTGTTACTCTTCATGTAAGTCAGGCAGCGTGAGGGCCTGATTCTTCTGCCATTCTGGTTTTACACAACTGAGTAAATCCACAGACCTCAGGAAAGTTACTCCTGATTTATACCAGCATGAGACAAAAATCAGAGCCTAAGTAATAAAGGGATAGGAGTATTTTCTAGTCACAAATATAAAGAAATCAAGTGTGAAAGAATGGACTTTCTAGGCTACTTATTCCATGCACTAGTGAGTTTCAAAAACCAACTTAAAAGTAGTTTCAAGCACTACAACTGCTTCTGAGTCCTCCTGCTAAATTCTGTCGATTTTTATTAGAAGACCTATTATGTCATTCAATGCATCTCCATGCCAATGAAGGACTGTTCACTATTTTTTTTACTGTTTTGTCCAGACTGGTTTTAATTGCCCAAAGCAATTGAGCTGCTAACATTTCCTTTAAAAGATTCAACAGCTCACTGTCAAGATAACCACAGCAAAATCTGTCATTAAAAAAAACTTTTTTAAAATTAGATTTTAAACTGTTCCATGTATTTAGACAGTGCATGTTTGGACACCATCTAGAACAATGTGGTCCCAGTTTTGATTGGGACCTTATTGTACTACTGTAATATTAAGAACAACAACAATAGTAATTGGATTTTCAGCAAGCAGTTGTCTAGTAGAAGTGGTCTTTATTTAAAGGGCAAACCAAGCTTACTAGAAACATATGAAATACATTAAAACAGTCACTATGGTGGCCTATTGTGTATATTTCATTGTATATTTCTTAACTTTCTGTTCTAAAATGTTCATTCCGATGACAGAGAAAACCCTGTCTCTCCCTGATTTAAGCCTTTAGAGTAATAGTTTATTGTCAATGGTTAAAAATGAAAATGTAACCAATAAGAGACTAAATCTCTTAAGAAAAGTGATGACTTCTGTCTGGGCAACTGTATGTGTGGAAGACATATGGGAAACCTCACCTCACACTTTTGGGATTATTGCTGTTAACTTTCAATTTTACTTGCATTTTTATTTTTGATGACAAATGTCCAATTTTAAGAAGCCTGTTACGGCTAATGTCTGGTGTGGCACAGTCTCCTCAGTGAAACATGATTCCCAGGGTCTTTTCCCATTCAGATATGTAGCTTATCTCTTCCGGTCTGAGTATTGCTTTTGGGTTGGTTAGTTGGAAATTTTCGAATGTTATTTTGCTGTAACTATTGTGGAATTAGATTCGGTTGTAGAGTTTTTACCGCAGTTTATGTTATTGAACATATTTGTTCGGTATCTCTATAAACTAGACTGGCTCCCTAGGAAACAGCCCATAGGTGCTGCACCACCCCAGGAGCATCTCAGGGAAAGAATGATGGCTCAGAGAGGCACAATCTCTTTCCTGCTTTCCCCTTAGCTCCAAAGGGTTAGTAATTGACTGCTGACCAAATTACAGCTCCACCCCTTGCACAAGCACTACTGGGGGCAGAGCCAAGGCTTTACCTATTTCCCACTGCGCTCTACTCCGCTGCTAGACAGTGTAAGTGTGCCTAGACCCAAGGTTTGAGTAGATTGCCCACGGGCACAAAATGGGGTCTCTCTAGTTTCTGTTAAAGCCCTGTTTGGGTGCACATCCTGAGTCACAAGTGGTTTGTTTGTTTTTATTGGTCTTTTTTCTTATCTAAAATTAAGAATGAATAGATTTAAAAAATCCTGGTTGCTCTAAATTGCTGTTTGGGGTTCTTTTGTGCAAAGGAATTTGATTTCTTGCAAGTTTTCTTCTATTTGTCACTTTGCAGTAATCTTGCCTTAAGCAAGCTATCTGGTCCACTGACAGATAACAGCATTTCCACCGTGTCCGTCAAAAATCTGGAAAGTTATCAGTGCATTTTTCATACTGTTATACCGTAATCTTTCTGCAGAATGGTTTGCACTGGCAGTTCTGCCAATTTATTGATCTCAGTTGTCCTGTGTAGCCACATAATACATGTGATAACAGTATAAAGGCACAGCTCCTTCAAGAGGTACTGTACTGGTGAGAAGATGCTCCCTGTCTCTGAAAAGCATCCTGAAGTGCAATACTCTGGAAGTGGTTATTGATTCTTTGAAAGGAAAAACAGAACTCCAATATCAGTTTTGACTAGGGATATATAGCTTAATAAGAACTTCTATAGACCTTCTATGGATGGAGGAAAAAAGAGGCAGGGTTTTTGTTTGTTTTTATTCATTTTATTGCTTTAATCTTGACGGCATCTTTGCAGTTCTATAGTGATATAGGGCCAAATTCTCTGCTAACATAACTAAATTGCCTTCAGTGGAATGATATCACTGAGAATTTGGCTATGAACTTATTTCTTTTAGGTTTAGGAATTTCCAGTAGAGGACACTTATCTTTGTTTAATAAAAGCAAATGTGCTCAAGGAATGCTGTGCTTTATACCTGGGCTTTAATCATTGTGAAAGATGAACATAAAAAGAAGTAAAAGGAATAAGCAGTAATAGTGTTCCAGATCAAGATATTTTACCCTAGGATACACCATCTCTTATGCAGATATCATCATTTATCCTGACTGACACACATCCGTTCTTTGAGTTTCAAGAAAGCATTAACTCAATTCCCTGATGCCAAATTAGGACACAACTAGAGATGAATTCAAGATGCCAAATTTGGATCTAGATGCAGAGTTCAAATATCCCAAAGTTCACAAGCGCTGAGATCCAGAATTTTAATTTGTCCTATTATAATGAAGAGACATTTGCAAAGATCAGTCTAGGAACTGGGTTTGTATTTCAAATACCTTCTGCCTTCAAAATTTGGGAGGGATTAAACCTGTGATTTTAATTTGGGTCAATCTCTAGACAAAACCCAGCCCGGGCAATTTGATTTTCAGTTAAAGAGTTTACTCAGTTTTCTTCAAAGTCTCAGTCTGTACATCATTTGGTTTCTGAATCCTGCAGTTCCTCTCAGTCTCAATCCCTGGATGCTTCTTATCTTCTGTATTCCAATAAAGGGACACTCAGCAGGTGATTCTAACTGTTGAACAGATTGCTTTCATGTCATCTCAGTTTATGTGTGATCTTTCAGCATCAGGTTGCACATAACTATTCTTCAGCTCACTACACTTACAGTTTGCAAAAATTTACTCAGCAAGAGAAATAGAAAGTGAAACCATGGAGCTAATTAAATTTACGTCGTTTGCTACATTTTCATCAACACATAGCAAAACTACTCTATAGTGACAACAAGGAGTCTGGTGGCACCTTAAAGACTAACAGATTTATTTGGGCATAAGCTTTCGTGGGTAAAAACCTCACTTCTTCGGTGCCGGTTTTTTACCCACGAAAGCTTGTGCCCAAATAAATCTGTTAGTCTTTAAGGTGCCACCAGACTCCTTGTTGTCACTATAGAGTAGTTTTGCTATGTGTTGATGAAAATGTAGCAAACGACGTAAATTTAATTAGCTCCATGGTTTCACTTTCTATTTCTCTTGCTGAGTAAATTTTTGCAAACTGTAAGTGTAGTGAGCTGAAGAATAGTTATGTGCAACCTGATGCTGAAAGATCACACATAAACTGAGATGACATGAAAGCAATCTGTTCAACAGTTAGAATCACCTGCTGAGTGTCCCTTTATTGGAATNCAAATAAATCTGTTAGTCTTTAAGGTGCCACCAGACTCCTTGTTGTTTTTGTAGATACAGACTAACACGGCTACCCCCTGATACTCTATAGTGGCCATCTAATAATACTGGGCCAAACTGTGATACCATTATTTTTGTGCAATAAGGTATTATTCAATGTGAGTATGGGCATAGCCATCTGACCACTGAGAGATTCATATTTAAAATTCAAATGCCAGAACTTACATAGTCATTCTGTTTAACACTGAGTTTATTTTCTTTTGTGTGTGTCTGGGGAGGGAGGGGGAAGGGGAGAGAAGAGAATTCAATATCACCCTCATTACTGAATATTCTAGCAAGAGAAAGGCAAGATTCTTATGTTCTCTAAAAAATTACATTTAATATTAGATCTTTAAAATGTTTTATTACTTACTTTGAGGATGTTTGTTGAAATCTCTTTTTGTGATATAGTTACAGGTGTGTCTGAATGTTGCATTCCATACATAGAAATAAATTTAATTACTAAAGACTAATGTGCTGGTCTTCCATAGCATGACTATATTTTGTAAGGAGTATCCCTCTCCTAGATTCCAATCTTCCCCAAATCCACTGAAGTAAAATAAAATATGCAATTTACTATTATAGAACAGACACTTACCTGGACAGATTACTAGCGTACTTCTTCATATTTTCTCCTGGTTACCAAGGAGGACCCAAAAGGAAATACCTCTTTTTTAAATAATATGTACATGTCTGTTTATGAGAGGTTACTTGTGATGGAGTTAGATTAAAAGGGGTTGTTAGTTAGAGGCACCAAGCAGGACAGGCAAAACAATGGCACATCTAAGAATACTGGAGGAAACCGTGGGGAAGGTGTTCATTGGGGAATACCCACTATCTGGCTCCTTCCCAGCTAGAATGGTTGACTTTTCCCAAGGCAAAGCCTAGGATCAAAGGAAGATGCTAAAAGACTGCAGGATCCCTGGCCTACAAAAGGGAGAGAGGTGTGTGAGTGAGTTAACTGAGGCTGCCCACAGAGCATCAGTGAAAACTGACAGGGAGATGCTGCCACAAGCAGTGTGTAGCTTAGTCCACAAGAGAACAGGGAGCACCAACTCTAGGTCATGTCTACCTAAAGTCTTGAGGGGAATGGCAAGCTTCAGTCTGACAGTATGCAGATTGGTCTCTTTACTGTTTTAAATCCATTTCTGAGAGTGCTGTGCACCTTTGGAAAAAGAACAGGAGTACTTGTGGCACCTTAGAAACTAACAAATTTATTTGAGCATAAGCTTTCGTGGGCTACAGCCCACTTCTTCGGATGCATAGAGTGGAACATATATTGAGGAGATATATATACACACATACAGAGAGCATGAAAAGGTGGGAGTTGTCTTACCAACTCTGAGAGGCCAATTGTAAGAGAAAAAAACTTCTGAAGTGATAATCAAGATAGCCCAGTACAGACAGTTTGATAAGAAGTGTGAGAATACTTACAAGGGGAGATAGAGTCAATGTTTGTAATGGCTCAGCCATTCCCAGTCCCTATTCAAGCCTAAATTGATTGTGTCTAGTTTGCATATCACACCCCAAACAGAAGTAGAGGAATTGGCTTGTCACTTGAAAGTGATACACTTAGGGGACTGAAACAGGGTAATGGCAGCCAACCCAAGGGCCTGTGACACAGGTATCTCAAAACAAATCAGAATGTCAAATGATGAATTTCTGATCCATGGTAACACAAATTTCTGATCTGCTGAAAATCAAACTAACCCTAAAAATCTAAACAGACGCAGGCACAAAAGAGGAAAAAACAAAACTATCTCAGAGGCTATTCTGTTAACAAAGGTATTTTAATTGTGTTTTTGTGTTGCTGGATTAGATTAAAGAACAGAATTGAAATTTATTATACTGAAGAGCTACTCCATTCTCCTTTAAAGTGCAGAACACTTTGTATTGTTATTAGCAGTGAATCAAAGTCAGATTTCAAGCCTGAATTTATGTGACTTTACTTTTACTACTCTATTTTATAATTATATGCTTTGCAACTTGGAGCCAGCATTTTTAATTATATTACTGTCATTTTGTACATCTCACATAAGCAATAGCATTAGTGCCATCAAGCAGAATTGTTAACACATAATGCATGTGTGAACTCACGCCAAGCTTGCCTTAGGTAGGGATTCCGCTTTTATGACCGTTGTATGGCACAGAGACAAATTGCATTCTTTGAGCCAAATTCATCATTGACTTCAGTGGAATTACATCAGGGATGAATGCAGTCCTCTTTCTATGAAAGACTAAAAGCCATTGGACAAATCCTGAAGTCTTTCCTTAGTCCTTACACACATACTATGGTAAGGTTGAGATTTAAGAACACAAAATCCAGAAAGTTTAGAATCAAGGTTCTTATGGGAATTTTATCTTTAATGCATTCAGCATTAAAGGTCCAATCCTGGAACCAGGGAATGCAGCAGTAAGGAAAGCAATGTCCTTTTATTGAAGCCTAAATCTGCTCTGCACTAAACTGAGGTTCAAGGACAAGGGATTGCAGAGGAGACCTACTCTTGCTATGTGCTTAGGAGCCATAGGATTGTTCAGAGTGGTGTTGGGAACAGGAAGTTCATCTAAATGTAACACCTACTGCTTTAGCAGCTTTCCATAGATTCTAATCCTTTTGCATCAGTTGGGGTGGTCAGTGCATTTCACTGAAAGCCTAAAGTAACCCCGCAGAATTCCTGCAGGAGAAAGGGAAGGTCATAGATTCTCTCCAGCTGTCTCTCTGTAGGGGGCTGATGTGCGGGTAGCTCTGTGTCTTTCATGATTGCAAATGGATCTTCGAGAATCTTTCACCAATTGGCCAATAAGGGATTCTCGCTTATATCTGTATGGCCCACTCAATTTTCCCAACAGCACTAGGTTAGGAAGAACTTTGCTTGTACCCTGCTGGGACATTGGGCAGGCAACATCTCTTTGGGGGGAGAAGTTTTCACAGTCACAGGTTCTGCTCCTGGAAAGGGGTTGTTGTTGAACAGCTGTCAAGGTGCAGCGTGGCTACCACTGGAAGCATGTGGAGGCACAGAATCAGCATTAGCATTGACTGATGTGGAGCCACAGAATGGGGCTTTCATTACAAAAATACACACAACTGTACAAAGCACTATTCAGCAAATAAATATTTTACAAGTTAACTATGTGGAGATTGTGATGAATATGCAGTGCTTGTAATAATTTATTAATACTATATGTTGGCTTAGTTATTGGGATAGTGTTTCCATATCTTGCTTTAATTATTTGCCATTAGGAATCTGTCAGGCAGAAAAGGAGATGGTGGCTCAAGATGGACACCTATCAGTTGGCTCTTAAAAATCCTTAAAGGATAATGCCAGAACTATTAATTCAGACTTGGCTTGGTCCCTGCTGAGCCTATGGGACTGGTTTGACAAGAAGGGTCCAAGCCTTCCAACACTGCTAACAAAGACTCCTGGCACGTTTAGAAGGACACTTTCTCAGGGATGCAAGGAGGAAACCACCTTGAAACCAGATGGAGACACAGAAATAACCCACGGTGGGTGTGTGTGTGTGTGTGTGTGGGGGGGTATCTGGAGAAACTAGGCTTGCCTAGGTCACCATCATGGGATGATAACACTTTAGGTCAGACAGACAGACACATGTGTAGGTTGTTTGCTGTTCTAGAAACTGTTCTCCAAAGCTTTGTTCCATCGGCTAAGAAACATATTTGTTTTAAGAAAGCTGCTCATTACTATATCACTGGTCACAAGCACCTAAAGGAAGAAACACAGGTAGCCAGTCAAACCTGCAGGGTGACAATAGTTGGAGAGGGTAATGTCACCAGGTCTTAGTCTTAGAATGAATAATCACCCAGAGACAGGTAAGAGTGAGAAGACTAACACTTGAGGGGGTGAACTCAGAGAGACGAGAAAGGGGACAAAGGTAATGCTAGCCCTATGACCACGACAGAGTTAAACACATAGATCATAGTCTGGATGATGTGCTGTGAAGAATGATGCTAGCCATGAAGGGAAGTTGAACAAATGCAATATTGAACTTGCAAAAATGTAATAATAAGCTTAAATTGTACAATGCTAACCGTCTTATGAAATGCAAAGTTATTTTTAAATGATAAAGATTTTATGATGGGTTTTCAAAGTAGTAATTATTTGCCTCTCTGTATGGAGAAAAGGATTAAATGTAATAGGTCTAAAGACTGCTGACATTTCTAAAGAATATATAAAATGGAAATATTTACCAGGATAACAAATACAGCAACTTTAATTTCCTCTTGTGAGAACAACTGGCGTCGTTTTATTTAGAGTTCTCTTAAGTGTTCCACATAAAGATGTTTCAAATAAAAATAAAATGTAGCTTAGAAAGTAATTTTAAATATTTATTGATATAATTAAATTTTATTCATGTTCTTTATTATTTGTATTAAACATTCACAAGGATTCACATCTCTTTTCATCTTTATTAGATGTGTCATAATTTGTTATGTATTTTCATGAATTGATGAATATGAAATGCTTAAAAGCATTCTTTTCTTTTAGTTATAATGACTTTGTGGAGCACTATTAATATTTAAATAAGCAGTTACAGTTGCTGGTTGAAATCTTTTCTACCATTTTGCCTAGCATACAGTACAAAGGCCATTCTTTAGATAAGAGAAATAGTTTAATCTTCAGGTTTTTTAGGATGATCTGTTAAATAATATTATTCCAAGCAGTATGTCCAGTGTCCTAGGAACCTCTCACACAAATTCATCTGTATGTTCTGATAATATATGATATTGTAGTCAATGTATATCCTATATCTATGCCTCCACTGGATTAATCTGTATTTATCAAACACTACTATTTATTATGGATGGATGAATTGTGACGCCAAAAGTTAAAGTTAAGTTGAGTTTTTGGACTTAAAGAAGGGATTGAACCTTTTTGTTATGTATGAAAAATACAGCATCATTCTTCCCCAAATTACAGCATTTGTTCTTTGACTACAGAATGAACTTTCTGAGAAATTACAATTAAATCTAGGGTTGCCAACCTTCAGGATTGTCCTGGAATCTCCAGGAATTAAAGATCAATCTTTAATCAGAGTTTGTGTCACATGATGAAACCTCCAGGAATATGTCAAATCAAAATTGGCAACACTAAGTAAACCTCAATAGTAATGGCAGAAGGGAGGAAGAAAGCAGAAAGTGTGCATGCATGGGGGTATGAAAGAGAGGCTCGGAAGGGGAATTTGGGGTGCAAGACAGGCTGCATATAAATTATGATTTAAAATAAACAATGTTGATTTTTATTATTTAAATCAGATTTTACATTTTCATGTTCTAGCTGTTCAATTCCGATTTTATTGTCTTAACTTGCTAATTGTAGATGTTGTTTGCAACTGATACCACCTTTATTCATAATACATTTTCATATAAAACTGCAATAAGCAAAACTGACGTGGAATATACCTTGTTAAGGGTGGGGCATAACCATCACCTCTAAGTCAGGATGAATGTAAAGAAGTGACTGAAATAATAGTCTCCAAACCCAAAACACAGGCATATGTCTCTGCCCCAAACAGAAGCAAATGCAAAACTGTCAAGAAATTTAAATGAGCTGAGTGGAGGGCTTCACATGTATTGTTTTGACCCGGAGGGAAGGAAGGGGAGAGAGTGTGCGCATGCATGAGGACAAGCTACATGACCCTTAGAGAAGCTGAGAGAAGATTGCATCAAAGAAAATAACCTATCATCAGTTTCTCCTCCAAACTGGAACAATTTGCAACTCCCTGATTTTGACTAGCTGCAGGAGTCTAAAGGGGTAACAATATATAAATAATTTAGGATAAATTACATAACAGGATATTGTAATTATCCCAAACCAAACATTAGAAACTCAGGAAATTCAGAGTTAAAGGTAACCTTAAAAGAAAGGCAGATATGTTAATGTATGAATGCACAGTTAGGGCACTCATACAACCTTAGCTCTGCCCTATAGCAACACCCAAAAAAGAGGAAAGCATAATGTGGCTTTAAAAATCAATTTAATCTGGAACCACAAACACTAAAAAGCCTTCATCATAATAATATGGTTATTGCTTGGTGGAGATAAGTTTGTTTAGGCCCCCGAGCAATTCAGAAGTAGCAGAGGGCAAACCTCAACCTCAAATGATATACTAATAATTTTATGTATGTAATATCTTTGGCATGGTCTACACTTAAAACGTATACTGGCATAGTTATGTCGGTAGGGGTGTCAAAAACCACACCTCCTATTGGCATAGTTATGCTGACAAAACCACAGTGTAGGCACAGCTATGCCAACAGAAAAGCGTTACTGTCAGCACAGCTAACTTTGTTTGGGGTGGTGTTCCAACACCTGCAGAGAAACTCCTTCCGTTGGCATATGCCTTGAGCAGGGGGTTGTACTAGATGACCACCTGAGGTCCTTTCCAACCCTGATATTCTATGATTGATTCTATGCTGCATCTACGCTGGTGGCGATGCTGGCATAGCTATACCAACATAGGCTTAGTAGCAGACTATGTAGACAAAGCCTTTATCTCCTAAAACAGAGAGGGCAAACTGAAAAAAAAAGTGGGCTGTTTTGATGCAGAGGGTTTGGCTTCCACAGCAGCATGAACTTGCCCTGAATAGACCGACCTCCTGCAAAATGATTATTCGTGCATTTCCTGAATAGCCAAGAACAATTTTTGCTGTCACAGGCCAAAAGTCTTTGGCTATTTATACATTACTAAATGAGTTCAAACTTAAGCCTCCAATTAAAACAGATACATAAGTGTATCTCAGCAATAACACACATCAGGGGTGTTGTATTTTGGGATTTAGAGTCTTAACCATATGTCCTAGTTCTGTTCCCATTGGAAACAATAAGAATTTTGCCATTGATTTAAATGAAAGTAGAAGTTGTCTGCAAGTACATTAAAGTAAAATGAAGACTTAAGCTAAGTAATATGACAAAGTGACTGGAATATAAAATCTAGTTGGCTGCAACTCCAGTTATATTAAGATGAGTTCAAAATACTCCTTTAACCACACTACAGTATAAACATCTTAATTTTTAAGAATAGGTTTGCCTATATATTTCAGGAATATAAAAGCATTTCCTGTACCAAATGAAAAACTGCAATGCCATCCTATTCCATCTCAGCTGTATATGATCACTAATATACTCAGAATTAGAGAACAGCTCCTTTAGTCCTTCAAGTCAGAAAAAACAGGAACTAATTCTCTTCTTTGGTCCAGAAATTACTCCATAGTATAGTAGATATTGTTAAATATAATGCTCACATAGGAACAAGTGCAACATGCTATAACTGATCCTCCTGATTCATAAAGTAAAGGTGTTGCTATGGGTATTTTTTGTTCAAATAATAATAATAAAAAATGTACAGATCTCAGAAGACAGTATTTACAAACAGAAAAACTTAAGTACATCATCAAAATCAAAAGTACATCCAAAGCAAATAGTATCCAGTTTGTCATGGCAGCCCATCAGCAGCCTAATTGCATGACACATACATTCAGAGGCAACTTGAGAGATGCTAACACAAGTGTCTGACTGAGGTCTCTTAGGAGACAGGTGTTACTGTTGAAAAAATAGTCTTTATGGGTAGAAATTGGAGTCACTGCAATTGCTATCCAAAGGGAAGATGGAAGAAAATATTGCTGGGTATTGCACAATAAAACCCAATTTCTTCAATACTGAAGGTAGTATTTAATATTATATTGATAGTACAAATATTATGACAGTATAAATTCCCTAAAATACTTTATGAGAAAGAACCATAAAAGAATTACAGCAAGTCACTTCATTTTTAGACTAACTACCAGCAGTTTTTGCGTATTTTCATAAAGACAACAAAGCAGCTATTTGCTTTGGTATGGGCTACATGACAGGTATAGATGCACTATTATTATTACTAATAAATACTATGGTTTGTTATTTAATAAAACATTAGTACATAATTTTAGTAATCATAGATCATTTGCTGTGGCTTTTATTACATATGTAATAAGCTTAAGCATTTGATAAGCTTGTTAGTTGACTATAATGGCTCTTTCATGACATCAGCTTCATCATTCATAGCTATCCCCACAAATGAGTCATCAGCATTGTCAGAGAGCTGATCAGTCAGTGTTCAGGAATATGCTCCTTTTAGAGGCAGAAGTACCATGCACATTTGTGTTTAAAGAAATGCCCTTAGCTTTTCAAATATCAGAGGGATAGCCGTGTTAGTCTGTATCCACAAAAACAAGGAGTCCTGTGGCACCTTAAAGACTAACAAATGTATTTGGGCATAAACTTTCATGGGTAAAAAACCCCACTTCTTCAGATGCATGGAGTGAAAATTACAGATACAGGCATAAATATATATTGGCACATGAAGAGAAGGGAGTTACAAGTGGAGAACTAATGTTGAAGGCCAATTCAGTCAGGGTGGATATGGGCCACTCCCAATCATTGATGAGGAGGTGTCAATACCAAGAAAGGGAAAATTGCTTTTGTAGTGAGCCAGTCACTCTCAGTCCCCATTCAAGCCCAAATTGATGATGTTAAATTTGCAAATGAATAGTAGCTCTGCAGTTTCTCTTTGAAGTCTGTTTTTGAAGTTTTTTTTGTTGAAGTATGGCTACTTTTAAATCTGGTATTGAGTGTCCAGGGAGATTGAAGTGTTCTCCTACTGGCTTCTGTATGTTACCATTCCTGATGTCTGATTTGTGTCCATTTATCTTTTTACATAGAGACTGTCCGGTTTAGCCAATGTACATGGCAGAGGGGCATTGCTGGCACATGATGGCATATATCACATTGGTAGATGTGCAGATGAATGAGCCCCTGTGGTGTGGCTGGTGTGGTTGGGCCCTATGATGGTGCCTCTAGAGTAGGTATGGGGACAGAGAAGGCAACAGGGTTTGTTCCAGGGATTGGTTCCTGGGTTAGTGTTTCTGTGGTGTAGTGTGTAGTTGCTGGTGAGTATTTGCTTCAGGTTGTGGGGCTGTCTGTAAGCCAGGGTTCGCCTGCCTCCCAAGGCCTGTGAGAGTGGGGGATCATTTTCCAGGATAGGGTTGTAGACCGCTAGAGAGGTTTTAGCTGGGGGCTGTACATGATGGCCAGTGGTGTTTGCAATCAGGAAGAAAATGAAAAATCCCATTCACTCGAATCTGAGAGAGAAGGTTTTTGCCTGTTCTTTTAAGAAGTAGCTATGCTTGTCAGAGAGAATTTATCTGCAATCCAATTCACAAAACTTTTAAGCACCGGCATAAATTGTTTAAATTGGTTTCCGCAGAGCCCGCTGTATCCTGCTACAGTATGCTTTCTGACAGCAGGCTTAATTTGCTTGGAAATCAAAAGTACAATCCACATCCTTTCTGCAATGCAAAACATTGTGCATATTTAATGAGCTAACATTTTAAACCCTTACTGTGTAAACAGCACCCTTAAGGTTGATTGGGATATGATTTAAATGTAAATCTTTTTCCCCCCACTGTTAGTATCTTTCAAAATACCATTAAATACATTTTACGGCAATTCAGCTTAATACATTCGCTAGAAGAGGCAAGATAATTAAATATATTTTTCTTGTAAAATTGCATAAGACTATCTAATTTTATGAACATGGGTTGCAGTGCATATTTATGTGCATTGGAAATTATCCATTTTGTCAAAATGTAACATGAAAACATTGATATGACATCTGATGATAAAGGGCTTGATCGGCGTCAGCTTCCAGATGTCCTGTTTCTAATTTTGGAGTTCAAAACAAATGGAAAACAAAACAAAACAAACAAGTCAAGGTTTCAGAACGAGTTTGCTCAGTGAGAGGTATATTTCAGGGTAGTCTATTCTCGGAGCCCTCTTCATGGGAGGTATCAGACCAAGTTTATTTTTCTCCGTAGAAGTTTATGCCTCATCTTTACACTTGCCAAAAGTTTCACTCATTAAACCATGGTCATTTTAAGAAAATAGAAAATTTAGATACAAAGAACGAAACTCATCCCTGTGCACCACTTAGAGCCTATATTTGAAAGCTTAAGTTGGACTTAAATGATGCATGAGGCTTGTGTTAGCCCTCTGCACTATGGATTTCAATCAATGTTTTTCTCTGACTTCCAGGTAGCTCCCTCTATGACAGATGAACCATCAGAAATGGCTTCTTAGGCCTTGTCTACACTACGAGAGTAGTTCGATTTTACTTAAATCGAATATTTGGAATCGATATTGCAAAGTCGAACGTGTGTGTCCACACTAAGGACAGTAATTCGACTTTGTGAGTCCACACTAACGGGGAAAGCGTCGACATTGGAAGCGGTGCACTGAGGGCAGCTATCCCACAGTTCCCGGAGTCCCCGCCGCCCATTGGAATTCTGGGTGGAGCCGCAAATGCCTTCTGGGTAAAAAAAAAAGGGGCCAGGGTGCTTTTGGGTAACTGTCGTCATCCGTCCATCACTCCCGCCCTCCCTCCCTCCCTGAAAGCGCCGGCGGGAAATCATTTCGCGCACTTTTCAAGTCATTGACAGCGCGGACGCCACAGCACTGTGAGCATGGAGCCCACTGCAACCATCGCTGCAGTTGTGGCCGCTCTCAACGCCTCGCAGCTTATCATACAGGTTGCCCTGAGGCAGATGCAGAAAAGTCAGGCGAGGAGGCTACGTCAACGCGGTGATGACCTGAAGTCTGAGAGTAGCACAGACCTCTCAGAAAGCAGGGGACCCAGCGCCGAGGACATCACGGTGGCAATGGGTCATGTTGATGCTGTGAAACGGCGATTCTGGGCACGGGAAACAAGCACTGAGTGGTGGGACCGCATAGTGCTGCAGGTCTGGGATGAATCACAGTGGCTGCGAAACTTCCGCATGCGGAAGGGAACTTTCCTTGAACTTTGTGAGTTGCTGTCCCCTGCCCTGAAGCGCAATGACACCCGGATGCGACCAGCCCTGACTGTCCAGAAGCGAGTGGCCATAGCCCTCTGGAAGCTTGCAACGCCTGACAGCTACCGGTCAGTCGCGAGCCAGTTTGGGGTGGGCAAATCTACCGTGGGGGTTGTTGTGATGCAAGTAGCCAAGGCAATCGTTGATGTACTGCTGCCAAAGGTAGTGACCCTGGGAAACTTGGAGGCGATCATAGATGGCTTCGCAGCGATGGGATTCCCAAACTGCGGTGGGGCCATAGATGGAACTCACATCCCTATCCTGGCACCGGACCACCAGGCCAGCCAGTACATTAACAGAAAGGGCTACTTTTCCATGGTGCTGCAAGCACTGGTGGACCACAGGGGACGTTTTACCAACATCAATGTCGGATGGCCGGGCAAGGTTCATGACGCTCGTGTTTTCAGGAACTCTGGTCTGTTTAGACGGCTGCAGCAAGGTATTTACTTCCCGGACCACAAAATAACTGTTGGGGATGTGGAGATGCCTATAGTCATCCTCGGGGACCCAGCCTACCCGCTAATGCCCTGGCTCATGAAGCCCTATACAGGTGCCCTGGACACTGAAAAAGAACTCTTCAACTACCGGCTGAGCAAGTGCAGAATGGTGGTGGAGTGTGCTTTTGGACGTCTCAAGGGGAGATGGAGAAGCTTGCTGACTCACTGTGATCTCAGCGAAACCAATATCCCCATTGTTATAGCAGCTTGCTGTGTGCTCCACAATCTCTGTGAGAGCAAGGGGGAGACCTTTATGGCGGGGTGGGAGGTTGAGGAAATTAGCCTGGCTGCTGATTACTCACAGCCAGACAGCCGGGCGATTAGAAGAGACCAGCGGGAAGCGCTGTGCATCCGGGAGGCTTTGAAAGCAAAGTTCCTGAGTGAGCAGGGTAACCTGTGACTTTCTAATTTTGTGTACAGAGAAGCCTTCACCCCACTTCCAACACACGTTTCAAAATAAAAATAGTTCTACTTTGTTAAAGCACACCGTTTTCTTTAATACTGTTTTCGCGGGAATTTTTTAAAACTGGGACGCAGACTGTGGTGCGGAGCGGGTGTAGTGTAGTCGCGCGAATGCAGCTTCTAAACTCAAGGACTGACAGGCTCCGCTGCGGTGGGATGGTTCTTTCAACGGAGCCTGTCACCCCTCCTGATACGGACTGTGTGTATGGGGGGTCTATGTGAGTTTGTGGCAGGGGTGGGACGGTTACAGATCCCCTGCTGTGTGGCTCTGTGATCCTGCCTAAGGACCGCCGCTTAAGATCTCTAACTGCCCTCCCCTGACACAAAGTCACAGAGCAACCCACCCCCCACCACATAACATGAAAAGAACCTCCCAGACTAACCAGGGTAAGTAGTCACTGCATCACTGCACTATGTATGTGCCCTGCTGCTGTGCCTGCCCCCTACTATGTACCCTGCCAAAGGTGACTGTCCTGTCCAATTACCAACCCCCTTTCCCCCCCCTCCTCCAAAAGAACATGATGGAAACAGTAGTTAACAGAAACATATTTTTTATTATCAACTACACATGGGACTGGGAAGTGAAACTTGGACGGGGGCTTGTGTCAGGCGGGAAGGAAAGAACTTGTCAAACTTTGGGGAATGAGAGCCTTCTGCTGCTCGAGCTCTCTGCAGGGGTGGAGTGAGAGTTAGCAGGGACTCTGCCGCCTCTCCTTCTGTGCACTTTGGGTGAAGGGAGTATGGGACTTGGTGGCGGGGGAGGGCGGTTAGAGATGGACTGCAGCGGGGCTCTGTCCTCCTGCCTCCGTTCCTGCAGAACATCCACAAGGCGCCGGAGCGTGTCCGTTTGCTCCCTCAGTAGTCCAAGCAGGGTTTGAGTCGCCTGCTGGTCTTCCTGACGCCACCTCTCCTCCCGATCCATGTTGGCTTGGTGCATTTGGGACAAGTTCTCCCGCCACTGGGTCTGCTGTGCTGCCTGGGCTCGGGAGCAGGCTATAAGCTCTGAGAACATGTCCTCCCGTGTCCTCTTCTTCTTATGCCTAATCCTCCCTAGCCTCTGGGAGTGTGATGACAGGCTAGGTTGTGAGACAGTCGCAGATGGGGCTGTGGGAATGGGAAAAAGGGAGTGAATTCCTCAGAAAGATAAATGTAGTTGTGAACAAAGAACATAGTCTTTCTCTGTGAACAGGACCATGCACAGCACCTATCACATGCGCACTCAGCACAAGGTCGAATTCTCGGCCTTCGCATTCAGTGTCTGGGGTTTTGCAGAGCACTTTTGAGAACCCTGTCAGGACAACGGAATTGCTCTTGCACGCAGACATGGTAAGCCGTAGATTCGTGGCAGCTTAAAACTTTAATATTAGCAATGGCCTCATTTCACATTGAAATCAATGTCGGTCCCTGCTGCCAGCAATCCGGCAAGCAGGAAGTCTGCTCCTGTCCCACACCCTCGCGGCTGTCCCCGGGAACGATCCCTTTCGGCTGACCCTCTCCCGCCTCCACCGCGTGGCTGCAAACCAGCGGTTACAGTTCTGTAAAGGAACGGTAAAGCAGTCCCAACACTAACATTCCCCTACCTCATTCAAAGCAGGTCATCATGAGCGACATCACCCTCATGAGGATCTCTGAGAGCGACAGACAGAGAATGCTCCGGGAAAGCCTTCAAAGACCAGGGCCGTATGCCGCCATGCTGTGCCAAGCAATGATTCCAGAGTACTTGCTAGTCTCGTGGCGCGGCAACGTGTCCTACTACGGAGGACCCAATAAGGCCGCTCTCCCCAAGAACCTAATGCAGCGGATTTCAAATTACCTGCAGGAGAGCTTCCTTGAGATGTCCCAGGAGGATTTCTGCTCCATCCCCGGACATATAGACCGCATCTTACTGTAGCTGCAGTAGCAGGGACTAAACAGTAGAGCGGCTTGGGCAGGACAATCATGCAAAACCGGACATTGCTAGATTTTTTTCAAATAGTTGCACTGCCCATGACTGAACCGTTAAGTTAATCAAACTAATCATGAGAAACCCATTTTTTAAATTGTTAATAATCATGTTCTGTTACAAATAAATGTTTAGATGTTTACAACACTTACTGGATGATCCTTCACCAGATTCTGTGTCCGGGGTAACGGCTGGGGAGGGTTGGTAGGGGATCTCTGTAAGGGTGATGAAGAGATCCTGGCTGTCGGGGAAATCAGCGTTGTGAGCGCTGTCGACTGCCTCGTCCTCCTCATCTCCTTCCTCATCTTCCCCGTCCGCTAACATGTCCGAGGATCCGGCCGTGGACACTATCCCATCCTCAGAGTCCACAGTCAGTGGTGGGGTAGTGGTGGCGGCCGCACCGAGGATGGAATGCAGTGCCTCGTAGAAACGGGATGTCTGGGGATGGGATCCGGAGCGTCCGTTTGCCTCTTTGGTCTTCTGGTAGCCTTGCCTCAGCTCCTTGATTTTCACGCGGCACTGCGTTACATCCCGGCTGTATCCTCTCTCTGCCATGTCTTTAGAGATCTTCTCATAGATCTTTGCATTCCGTCTTTTGGATCGCAGCTCGGAAAGCACGGACTCATCGCCCCACACAGCGATGAGATCCAAGACTTCCCGATCAGTCCATGCTGGGGCCCTCTTTCTATTCTGAGATTGCACTGCCATCAGTGCTGGAGAGCTCTGCATCGTTGCCAGTGCTGCTGAGCTCGCCACGATGTCCAGACAGGAAATGAGATTCAAACTGGCCAGACAGGAAAAGGAATTCCAATTCAAATTTTCCCGGGGCTTTTCCTGTGTGGCAGTTCAGAACATCCGAGCTCTTACTGCTGTCCAGAGCGTCAACAGAGTGGTGCACTGTGGGATAGCTCCTGGAGCTATTAGCGTCGATTTCCATCCACACCTAGCCTAATTCGACATGGCCATGTCGAATTTAGCGCTACTCCCCTCGTCGGGGAGGAGTACAGAAGTCGAATTAAAGAGACCTCTATGTCGAACTAAATACCTTCGCGGTGTGGACGGGTGCAGGGTTAATTCGATGTAACGGCGCTAACTTCGACATAAACGCCTAGTGTAGACCAGGCCTTAGAGCCAAATACTAGGATGCAAAAGCCTAAATTGTGCCTTAAAATATCTGTTTTTTAATCTAGTGCTTGATCTAGTAGGATGGTGCTTTGCTAGGTGCAGAGCACTCTCCCCAACAGGAAATCAAACAGGCATTTTATATGTATAAGAGTTTGTGGGATTGGGGCCTGTGCCTTTAAGGGCTGAGCTTCCCAGACAGAGTCTGGGCAGGGTGCTGTGAAGCTCTTGTTGTCATGCACAGCTAGCTGAAATAAGGCACAGAATAAAGGAGATCTCTCACAAGCTCCTTAAGCACTGAGTACTCACTAAACACCATATGGTACCAAGAGTAAAAAGGAACTGAGAAAAGACCCTGAGTGGAAGAATAGAGCAAGTTAAAAGCCCCATCAGAGCTAGCACTCAGGAAATGTGGAAAACGAGAGAAAGTTTAAACGACACTTCACTCTGTATCTGTAAGCAAGGTTGCCTTGTTTTTGACAATAGCTTGTTCTGAAGCACTTGATGCGTTTAATAGTTTCAGTTAACTCTAGCAGTGGCGACTAACAAACTATATTACAAAAATTTGAACAGTACTGCACCCCATGTAAAAATAAACAATCAGAGAGATGTTTTTAAACAGAGTATAAGAAGAAGAGGAAATCATAGAAGAGTTTGTGACTGATCTGAGTCCCTGATAAGAGACTGATTGGGATCTGGAACAAAAAACTAAGAGACCAGAATTAACCCTTGACAAAGTAATTAGAATTTGCCAAGCAAAAAGAAGTCACCCAGTGCAGAATGAAGCTTATTGAGTGTGAAGAGTTCTCTGACACTGTAGATCTGAGAGAGGATCCAAAATGCCACAAGAAAAGGTACCTGAGGCAGAAAGGTATCTAGAATTCAAAGCTGAAGTCCACTAAAAACAGAACATGGAACTGCACACAATTGCAGCAACCAGCACAAGCCATGACAATGCCCCGTATATCAGAAAAGATGCAAGAAATTAAATGGATGACATCTCCTTGCAAGAGTTTGCAAACACCAACAGCCTGTGCACAATATAGACAAAAAGGATGATGACTACACCAGTAGCACAGAGGAATTATTATAGGAGCCACGGACAACATTGTAGCAGATGATGATTTGGGCATGATGATGAGAGCAAATGGGACATTTAATAAATGTTTAAGTTGGACACTGGGCACAAGTGTGTCAAGCCCTTTGTTTTATCAAGGGTGGGGGGTACTCTTTGGATGGATAGGGGACCAAACGAGGGAGGAAGAGTTTGGGGATGTCTTCCATAGGAAAGCTCTTGGTAGAGTACAGAATCCCACAATTCCCACCCCTAGGAAAATTCCCCTCAAAGGAGTTGGATAAGCTCATCATTTTGGGAATCAGAGTGAGTAGGAAAACCAACAGAAGGGGTACTCTCAGTCATTGTAGGAAAACAAAGATGGAACCCCTTCACTTATGTATGGACCCAAAATAACAGAATAAGGATGTAAAAAGGGAACACTTTCCACTACCTACAAGGGAACAATTTGGCTGATGCCAAATATTTTTCTACACTTGATGTGTCACAGCAGAATTCTGGGAGAGCCCTTAGAAAAACAGAGCACATGTTTGTGCACATTCCACTCCTCTCTTGAGAGACACTGTTTCCACAGACTATCATCTGAATTGTGTTTGGCACCCAAGGTGTTTCACTGGCAAAATACAATATTTTTTGATTGTACAGAGGGTAATAACATTTACATAGATGACATTTTGATCTGGGAAAAAAATAGTAGAAGAGCATGAACAGAGGCTTCAAGCAGCTTTGAAAGGACCAGAACTGCTGGGATAAAATTAAACAAACAAGTACATTCCATGTAATGGAAATAACATACCTGAAAGATAAGTTAACTCAGCCAGGTGTGCAGGTTGATCACAGTAAGGGGGAGACCAACACCAACATGCCTTCCATAACAGACAAAAACGGGGTACAAAGATTCCTTGGAATGGTCATGTAGGAAATGTGTGTCTTAATCTAGCTTCTAAAACCAGGAATCCGAGCACTACTGTGAAGAAAGTCTAGTGGACAAGGGGATGCAAATATTAACGAGTCTGAGAAACTGAAGGAGTTAATTCAAGAGGACTCAGTCCTGAGGTGCTATGACAGTAAGCACAAAACTCAGTTGTCAATGGACACCTCTAGGGAAGTGGTCACTACAATATCTGCACAAATAGGTTTTAAACCTGTTTGCTAGTTTCAAAGTAGATTTTATAGATTTAGCAGGTGCACCCAAAGATTTTCCATCTTAGATCCCATGTACATAAGACTGACCTTGAAAATTTTCTCAAGGGAAGAGAGATTTATGGTGGGATAAATACAAACTACAAAATAATTTACTATATATTTTACTGCTATAAAGTTCCTAATAAAATGTAAAGTTAAAAATAAAATGGTGTCCTAACTTCCAGCAGGAGAAATATAACTCCCAACAAGAGTTTTAGTTGTTTTCTCTGATTCTATGAACTTTAATGAATTCTTTATCTCATTTAGTATATGTATTTATAAAATCTCTCACCACTTTTGGGCCCAGCGCAGTAGACAAAATATCCATGAACTTCTGAGATGGGCTTGGTGAGATGGTGGCACACAATTTAAGAAGGTGAATAGAATAGAAATCAAAGCAGATGCTAGCTCTGCAAGATCAGCTTTGATGCAGAAGTCAAAAGTCACACAAATATGTTGTGAATTTGTGTGAAAAAATTATACCAACAATAAATAACCTTAAAGCATTTGGTTGTGTAAAGTTTTCATTCTCTCTGTTATTTAGATTTATGTATAATTAACAACTTCTTCCCTCTCCCCCTTCCACATTTGCCTGGCCTCGCCTTCTCAGATTTTCCTGACCATTCTGCAGTTGTGCCTACAAGCCTCTTTCCCATCTCTCCTATCGTCAGGCAAGGGCCTCTTGGTATCGGTTATGTCTGCTCAACCACCCTTTCCATCACTCAGCTCTGAAGGTAGACTGGTTCACTTTTACTTAATATCTCTCATCTAACATAAAATGAAGTAGTACAAAATTACACCAGTTATACTAGAGCTGATAGACATTCTACACTTTTTGCAGATGTCATGCAAAGCACTTGGTTAAAACAATGTGGCATGACCATAATGCAAGAACATGTTAAAATTAAGACTGTAGATTTCAAACTGTTCATATATAAGACTATCTAAAAGCCTAGAAAACGGGAAGATATAGTTGTTGCTGTTGTTGAACTTTTATATTGTCATAGAGCCTAAATGTCACAAGCAGGGTGGGGTGCCTTGTGCTAGGCACTGCACAAAGATATGCTAAATGACAGTCCCTGCCTCAAAGAACTTACAATCTAAAAGACAAGATGTGAGGTGGCATGCAGATCAGTGACGAAATCACAAGAAAATCACAATGTGCCCAATTCTCTTTGTACTGAAGTCAATAAGAGTTTTGCCACTGACTTCAGTGGGAAAAGGCTCAGACCCAAAGTTATCAACAGGGTCTCTTACCCTTTCTGATTCACAGTCATAGTCAGATGTAAAGAGAAATTTATTCTCAGCTGCAAGGTGCTCTCTGAAATGTTGAATTTGGATCCACAACTTGCAAACTCCAAGACATCTTTTATGTGTCTTGGGATATTATTTGAACAAAACAATGATTGTTCTCCTTCTTTTTACCCTCTTCCTGAATAAACACCCTTCTTCCAGAAGCTGTATCATATGGATATGCATGCATTTTAAAGGAAAACTTTAGAGAAAGCTTATTCAAATACAAGTGTCTTAATAGCAGGAGTGTAATGAATGCATATTCGTTCACAGATATACTATTTTATCATAACATATGCATAGTCAGTTATGGCAAAACAGACATGTACTTGAGCTATTGACTGCAGAATTAATTCATGGTTCCCTGTGAATTGTATCTATGAGTGCTCATGCTAACTTTGCTGCACAAATTTATTCTTGTCTGACAAGAATGAATTAAGTGATCTTGTATTATTTGGAAACCAAAATATCAATTATATTTAGGGTGCCTTCCTGAATAGACCACATACAATCTTAATCATCTAATATATTTGATTTGTATATTTGATATTTTAAGGTATCACTTTTCTTATTGACAAATCAGGGATTTATACAGATAGATGACCATTAATTGTGTTATATGCATAAATCCCCTTCATAGTACAGAACTCTATAATTTATACAGGTTTGAGATCATCTTATTTACTAAATAAAGGATTAAAAAAACCCTCTTTTCTCCAGCAAATAGAGGGCAGTAGGTTTGCTTTAAATAAACCTGCCTTTCAAATAAACTCCTGTAGCTTGCAATCCTGTCCACAATATTTCATAGGATGCTCTGGGTGGAGCTAGATCTTAGAAGAAGTGTTGAATAAATCATTTGTTGCTGAGTGATTTTGAACTCACTGGGCTCCATTCCATTTGGAAAGTCAGTCCACTGCAGACCAGGTCTCCTGAGGCCTGATCTTTGACACAGCAGGGAGCCATAAATAGGATCTAGCCATACCAGCTTAACAGGTTGCTAGCTAGGCAGTGTTCCTTTTCATATCCCCCACAAAAAATAATTCATTTCTTCCTTCTAGCTGGAGCTGTTGATTCATGCCTTGGGCAAGGAAAGAGAAGGTAGACAGAGGGGAGGGAATTCACAGATCTGTCATTTTGCACCTGCTCCTGTTCCTTCCTCTACTCCAAACAAAGAAAAAAGTTTGAGGCTGCTGTCACTGCAACAATATGAGCTCAAGGCATCTATCAGCAATAAAATGAACTTTCATCCAAAGTGTACTTAAATGGCAATTATTTCAGGTCACTAGTGTTATCACTGTACCGTTCACTGTAAACAGACAAATGCAAGTGACAGCAGATCTGCTGAAACGCTCTGTTGTTATGCATGCAAACAGTGTAGAAATCTTAGATTTCTTTGGGTATTTTGTTAATTCATTTAGTACACATAGTCCTACATACCTTCCTAATTAAAACAATGAATTGCTTATTACACCAAACCCTGCTGAGTTTCAATATCCCATTCAAAAAGACAACCGCTTGTTGCTTTTTGTAAATTAAATCCTAGCTTTGTTAAACAGCAGAAAACCCATGTTGGGTAGCCCATTCTCTTTCTTTACTTGCATATTTTCTATCTTCTACACTCTGCTCCCCTTTTTCCTATAGTCAGGCTTCTTCACAGAACACCTAATCCGAAGCCCATTGAGGGCAATGGTAGTCTTTCCATGTTTTATGGGTCAGGCCCCAAATGATGCATACAGTAAGCAACACATGGTCAATCTGCATGTTGTTTTGTATCTTTACTATTTTCCCAAGCAAGACATTAATAGTCTCTCCAGCCAGACACTAAACCCCAGACTATCTCCCTTGAAGTACAATGTGCAATATCTTGTTCATAGGACAATGTGCATCATTTCTGATCCTTGAAAGATAGAGAACTAAACAAAATCTCAATGGAATGCTATTAAGTTTAAATAATGTTCTAGTATAATTCCATACCTTGCTATAAAAGGATTTTTGGAGAGGAATGTTAACATCACTTCCCCATCCACTATACCACCAATGGCTAAGGCTATCAAAACTATTGTGCCAATAAATTACGATGGTGTACTGGCCACCATACATGACTGAAGGTAAAAAACCAAGAGGCTTCTCATATCAGTCAATACTCAATGGTTTTGTAGCCTACAGATGAAGTGTCTACCCCATATTACAAAGGTGTATTGTCAAATCCTCTGAAGGACTGTGCAAATGAAGTAGTGGAATGCCCAGTCCTTGTATTTGATTCAAACTACATTATAAAAAGAATTGGAGAAAACAGAGCAGGGAACAATCATGTGCCAGCAGGAGTGTGGATAAGGTAATTTACTAGGTCTCTTCCATCTCTAAGACTCTATATTTGGCACAATTGATGCATAACCCTTAACTGAAACACCTTCTTGTTACTGCAATTGGAATTTGCACAAATCTTTTATTTTCAATTACCCACAATCATGGTTCTCTTTATTTTAAGGCATAATTAAATACCTCCTCTGAGAGAGAGAGAGGAGATATTTGAAATATATCAGTACATTATATATTTTAGGCCAGACTGTGGTCCTGCTACAGCAGCTGCACAAGGTAGTAAGGGAGCATAAGGCACCTCTTTATTACCTTTCGACAGCTAACACCACTCAACATGGGAGGGGAAGCAGGCTCCACAGAGCCATTACATTCCCTTCATGCACAGTTGTGGGCAGAATATATGAGAAGGGGCTGTGAAGAGGCAGAGTTTTGGCTCTGCCCTGTTCACCCAACATGCCAGGCAAACATAACTGCATCAGCATGTCAGCAGACATATGCTGTGCTGCATATAGACACAGAACAGTTTATTTCCTTCCAGGAGCAGCTGGGAGAGTAGGAGGGATATGATCACTAAGTTACACTCTCGCTCCCAGGCTGCTTCAGGGGCAGAACAGCAATGCACTGCTCAGGTGAATCATAAACTCGTGATCTAGCACTTTATTAGCATTTTCCTGTATGATTTGCTGGGAAAGGGACACTGAAATGGCCTCTGAAAATATCCAAGCAGTTACAGTATCTTATGCATTTTAGGCAGTTGTCATGTACTAGCTTGGATTTTACAAGAATTTGCTTTCTTATCTGTCTTCTTCAAAGAATGCAAGATGGAAACTGTATTTCTAACATAAGCAACTCTCAGAAATGCCAAGTATTATGATACTGCAGTGCCAAAAATGTGGTAGGCATGGTACAGATAAATAGGAAGATGGTACTTGCCCCAAGCTTACATTATAAGAAGATGCACAAACACAAGGATGGAGGAAAGGAACACAATATATACATCCTGAGCTCAGAGTAATGACTATGTTCATCTTGTCTTTTTTTATATACATCAGTGCTTAATTTGTAATGAAAGAGGCGCTGGGGCTCAAATAATTAGATGCCGGGGATCAAGCCATTTTTTTTATGTTCATACCTGATGCATCAAGCCCAGAGGTGCCGGGCTCAAATAATTAGGTGCCGGGGCTCAAGCCAGTTTTTTACATTCACAACTGATGCTTCAAGCCCAGAGGTGCCGGGGCTATGAACTGCCACGCCTAAAGGTGCCGGAGCTCAGCTCTGGCAAGCTCTGGCCCAAATTAAGCACTGATATACAGTATTCCCAGCTTCTCCTCTATCTGACTCTCAACCTAGCCATATTTACAGCAGTTGGTTAATTCCTTGTAGAGCTTGTGTAGAAGTGGACATTTAGGAGGAGATTGAATGAGGAGAGGTTGGTGGCACCGCCACTGATGTTATCAGGGATCATTATATCTTTTGAAAATAAATTTATCCAAAGTTGTGAGGATTTTTATAAAATAATATTTCTTTATATAAACAAAAATAACTTTCCCCTGGTTTGAAGGATATAGGCTTTAGTGTGTATCCTCCAAACTAGGGGAAAAGTTATTTGTCTTTGATGTAACTCTGCTGAACTTTATGAGTTACACAAGGGATGAATCTGGCCCATTATTAATTGTTATATAATGCAAATAGATTTTAAAGACTGGGAAAATGAGTGAATGACATTCATGTATATTTGACAAGCTGTTCTTTGGTAGAAAACTCTAACTAATGTGTATGATCAGAGAGTCAGACTTGAGTGAAACATTTGTGTAGAACTTTAAAAAATAAAATATTTAATTTCATAATTTTCTCTTGGCATAATAAAATAAAAATATTTATATTATATAATAAGAAACTCTGGATGACTGAGGCAAAAAAGAACACATCCCAGTGTTCTTGAAGGAGAACATAATTTTTAAAAAATCTTATTTTTTTGCTTCCTTTACAGTAAAATACAAAAATTGCAGCAGAATCAGCCTGCGAGAGATGTTTGCCTGGTGCCCACTTGTTGTCACTCCCCCACTCTAAGGAAGTGCAACTGTGGGAGCCAAAGAGATGGCACAATTCTGTGCAATAATGAAACACCCACAGAAACATATAGCATTTAGAGAAGGTCAGGAAAGGAATACCATGTCCCCGAAAGCACAGCGAGAAATACACCAGAAGGATCTATCTTAGAATAGCTTATGCTAAACAGTGCTCAGAGTAAGGATGTACCTGATGCCTGCAAAGTAGAATGGCAAGGAGAAAGTTATGTTTTCCTGGCATTTCTCAAAGGTCAGCTGTTGCTTTTTGGCTGGAAATAACATGAAAGAAAGGAGTAATGATCAAAGAAACAATAAGCCTGCTTCACCGATTATCCTTATTACTCATAGAAAAGAACCATATTGACTAAGTATCTGGCTAGCTTGTAAATACAAGAACTTGTATCGATTTCACTGTTCATTCTAATCACAAGTACAGATTATATAATAGTTACAGGAAGGTTGTAGTTCCCTTTTAGGGCCAGATTCAGAGCTAGTATAAACTGGAGCCCATGGATGCAATGGACTATCACCATTTACACCAACTGGGGATCTGGCCTTTCTATATTTTTAGGGAACCTCTATATACAGTTCTCAGGGATAGCATCCTTATGGGACAAATGAGATTATGATTAATAATATTTGTATGCCTTATACAGAAAAGAACCCTTTACTAACCTGTTTTGTAGCTGTTGTTCTTCAAGATGTGTTGCACATGTCCATTCCACTCTTGGTACATGCACATCCCAAGCACAGTTGGCAGAAATTTTTCCCTCAGTGGAACCCATCGGGGCAGCTTGAGCTCCCTCTGCTGCCACATGCCACTGCATGCAGGTATAAAGGGTGGAGCTTCTCCAAACTCCGTTCTGTTCTTTCTTGCCGGAAAAACTCTGATACAGAGGATTAGGAGGGCAGGTCACGCAATGGACATGTGCAACACACCTCAAAGAACAACAGTTATGGAACAGGTTAGTAACTGTTTTTCCTTCTTTGAGTGATTGCACATGCGCATTCTACTCTTGATGACTCACAATCCATGAAAACTTGTGGTGGGATTAGAGCCTATCTGAACAAGGACTGAAGGAAAGCTCTTCCAAATCTGACATCATCTCTCACTTGCTGAGTGATGGCATAATGGGGAGCAAACATGCACCGAAGACTCAGTTGCCACCTTACAAATGTCTAGAATAGGACTTTTAGTCAGGAAAGCAGCAGAAGCCGCTATTGAATGGACTGTTACTCTGCTCGGCAGGATAACACTAGCCAAATTAATAGAACAGGAGTACTTGTGGCACCTTAGAGACTAACAAATTTATTTGAGCATAAGCTTTCGTGGACTACAACCCACTTCTTCAGATGCATAGAATGGAACATATAGTAAGGAGATATATATATACATACAGAACATGTAAAGGTGGAAGTAGCCATATCAACTCTAAGAGGCTAATTAATTAAGATGAGCAATTATCAGCAGGAGAAAAAAAAACTTTTGTAGTGATAATCAAGATGGCCCATTTCAGACAGTTGACAAGAGGTGTGAGGATACTTAACATGGGGAAATAGATTCAATGTGTGTAATGACTCAGCCATTCCCAGTCTCTATTCAAGCCTAAGTTAATGGTATCTAGTTTGCATATTAATTCAAGTTCAGCAGTTTCTCATTGGAGTCTGTTTTTGAAGCTTTTCTGTTGCAAAATTGCCAGCTTTAAGTTGGTTACTGAGTGACCAGAGAGGTTAAAGTGTTCTCCTACTGGTTTTTGAATGTTATGATTCCTGATGTCAGATTTGTGTCCATTTATTCTTTTGCGTAGAGACTGTCCGGTTTGGCCAATGTACATGGCAGAGGGGCATTGCTGGCACATGATGGCATATATCACAATGGTAGATGTGCAGGTGAACAATGACGTGGCTGATGTGATTAGGTCCTCTGATGGTGTCACTTGAACAGATATTTGGACAGAGTTGGCATCAGGCTTTGTTGCAAGGATAGGTTCCTCAGTTAGTATTTTTGTAGTGTGGTGTGTGGTTGCTGGTGAGTATTAGCTTCAGGTTGGGGGGCTCTCTGTAAGCAAGGACTGGTCTTTCCCAAGATCTGTGAGAGTGAAGGATCATCTTTCAGGATAGGGTGTAGATCTTTGATGATGTGCTGGAGAGGTTTTAGATGGGGGCTGAACTTGAATTGTTAGTCTCTAAGGTGCCACAAGTACTTCTGTTCTTTTTGCGGATACAGACTGACATGGCTGCTACTCTAAAACTAGCTAAATTGTAGCAAATGCAATACGCGAATACACAAGGCTATGCAAGATGGCATTCTCTGAGAAGAAACAGGGAGCCCCTTCAATCCTGTCTGTGATCACCACAAAGACCTGGGAAGAAGCTACCTGGACTTGTTCAGATAGAATGCCAAAACTTTCCTGACATCCAGAGTGTGCAGCCTTTCTTCATCTTTATTCAAGTGTGATTTCAGAAAGAACTAAGGTACATAAATCACTTGGTTGATGTGGAAGCTAGATGCCATTTTTGAGGCAAACTTTGGATGAGGATGCAGATAAACTTTGTATTTTAATAAAAGAGTGTAAGGAGGGCCAGACATCAAGGACCCCAACTCACCTACCCTCCTAGTAGAAGTGATGGCCACCAAAAATGCTACCTTCATTGAAAGATGCACTAAACAGCAGGTTGCAAAAGGCTCAAAAGGACCCATAAGCTTTGACAATACCAAGTTTAGATCCAATGGGGGAACAGGATCTTGTACCTCAGGTATAATCTTTCCAAAAATCTTACTGATATTCTATCAGAAAAGATAGAGTGATTACCTACCAGAGGGTAGGTCAAGATAGCTGCCAGGTGGACCCTGATGGAACTAACAGCCAAACTTTGCAGTTTTAGTACCAAAAAATATACTGACAGCTGCACTTGGGCTGTGCACATACAGAGTGGAATGCACTTGTAGAATCACTCGAAGAAGATACCTAACTTCAGCCAATGCAAAGTAGGGTTTGTCTATATTTAGTGTCTTGGACAGCTTCAGGCACCCTGTTGACACTTAACATATGCAAACATCTCCTTTAGGTGTTCGCTGGTATTTGGATCACCAGATCATAGTGCATGAAACGAGCTTATTGCATTTTCTCAGAAGAATGACCATCCATTTCCTACCATGTTATATAGGCTTGCCTATGTAAGGGAATTCAAGGAATTAAGAATAACTATATAACCATACATGAGCTACCTAGAACTTGGGCCCAGGGCTCGGTAGGAAGGATCATCTAGTGGATAGGGGCACTGGTCTGAGACTGAAGAAACATGGCTTTAATTCCAGACTTAGACACAGACTTCCCATGTGACCTTAGGTAAATCACTTATTTACTCTGTCTCAGTTCCCCATCTGTAAAAGGGGAGATATTGCTTCCTTACCTTGCAGCTGTGTCGTGAAGAAAATCCATTAATGATTATGAGGCATTCTGGTGATGAAAGCTGTATAAGTATATAGATAAAGAAGTAAGCAGAGCTACGCACTGCCTTACTCTTTCCCTGGAGAGATGGGTGGTTAAGTGGACAACCAGGGATGAGGAATATGAGGAATAGCTGAGAGGGAGGCAGGAAATAGTAATGTTATGCTAGTATAGGCTAGCAGTAAATTTCTATCTGCTTGAAGGAAGCAAAATGCTGTCCCCAGTAATGATTCTTCTTACAACAATATCTAACTATAAATGTTCTCACCAAGACTATATCCATCTCTTAATGTACACTGTCAGAGGGCCCCAAGAATAAAGTCCAGTGGAGATGGAGGGAGACACAGAAATAGAAAACGGTTATAGATTCTCCTTTGCTGGGAGTTCTAGTAAGGGGCATCACAGCTCACAATGTGGCAGGTATGGGCGGGGTGGGTTGGGAATGTGCTGATTTTGCACATCCTGTCAACCGGTGGGGAGTGGAGAAGGGATGCTACCTCTCCTGTGCCACCTTCTGTGAATTTGGTGCTTGTATTATACCCATTCCCACAGCAGATTGTAAGGCATGATCCACTGAAGAAATAAACTCATTAGATAGTGAACAAGAGTTTTCTGGTATCAGCTTGGTGGCCTGTGAAACATGAACTAGTCATACTGCAGGTCTAAGAGAATAGGTGTTCTCATCAAAAAAAGCCATTATTAACTGTTATCCTGGATAGCAGACATGGTAATTATGTGGCAGAAGAGGCACCTCTGGAGACCCTTGCTAATATTCTGTTATCAAATGGAAAGGAGGGCTAAAATGACATCCTGCCTCTGATAAAGTTCAACCCCTTTTCTGGATGCTGGTAAATCATTCAGAGATGATGCATCCCCATAACTCATACAAATATTTCTGGATAGCAAAACATTTGCCTTTTTATATATGGACCAGATTACACAGAAAGGCAAGTATGTAAAATATTTCAAACAGGCAGATATCCAGAGTTCCCTAAAATACGCCTTAGCCCCTTTTCCTTGCCCTCTTCCCTCCCTAGTACCTACCCCAGACATAACCTTTTAAATTATCACCTACTGAACATGTGGTGTATTGTTCAAATACAGGATTCTGTATATGTTTCACAAATAGAGCAGAACATTTTCAGGCAAGTGCCTTTAAGATGTTTGTCTATTGCTCTGCCTCAGTTCTTGCTTTTACTTACAAGAATGTGGTAAGCAAATTACTATTTTCTTCAGTCCCTCATCCAGTTTCTACACTAGCACATGCAGCCCTAGTTCATGGGATATATCACAGGAGGAGGAGAAGGAGTTTTGTGGAAGTCTTTGGGAAAGGCCAATGAGTAGATCAGCATAAAATATGAATGGCCTCTCACCATCTGGAGGTTGTATGTTCTTATAATTAATGAGGTACATTAGATAGGGTAGTGTGTGGATATCACCTTTGCCATATTTATTCTGTAGATTAAAAACCACAATTTCTAGTGCTGAAAGCCTGGACTTTTTCTGAACTCTAAACTCATTTTAAAATTATTACAGTAAAAAGTAAACCTAACTTATAAAATGGTGCTGATTCTGCAGAAGACAGCCATAAATTAAATTTTATTTCATTATTTTTGCATTGCATAGCAAGATATTACCTACTAAATGCAAAAACTAGAATTAATGCAATGTTAAATTTCTGAGGCTAAAGACTCAAAGCTTTGGCAACATATTTTATGGTATGCATTAGTACCACAGAGTAATATGTTGAGGTCTGTTAACAAGTGGAGAGAAATAGAAAATATTTCATCTGTACAATGTACCCAAGTTAACATTGTCCCAGACATCACAGGAAGATAAGACCACAGGAATGTGATTTAACTAATCCACAATTTTATTAAATAATACATCTGGGGAACTATCTGCCAATATCTCATCCAGTGCAGGCCATCAGCTCCCCATCTCTCTGTACTATCTGGGAGAGGGCTCCCCTCAGGCCTGCACCTTTGCTGAGACCCCAATGCCCTCCCTCATATGAGGGTTAAGTGGGTGGGGAAGAGTGAGTTTTCTCCTTGCTATATTAGACATTATGATCTCCAACTCTGTTTCCCACCTTCTGCAGGAGATGCCTTCTCCTAATTTGCTTTCTGTTCTGGTTTACCAGGGAACCAGACACCCCTATTGAATGTTTACCTGTACTGGGCACCTGCCAAGTTGTGACAAAATGAATTTTCCAACATCCCACACCCACTAGGTCCCTGCACTGCTGCGGGGGGAAGGCAAAATTCACACCCCATCCACCCAGATCAATCAGGCAATAAGAGAAAATTCCTTCCGATCCCCCAAAGGCAACTTGTGTGATGACCACAGAAAGGTCCCAAAATCTGGTTTTATGCTTATCCCAAGTGGCGGATAGGAATGTTTGCTCCTGGTCTCAGATTGGCAGTGGGAAAGGCTTAAAAGCCCTCTTCTTGGGTGTGCAGGAACCAATAGACTTATGCTACATCCGTCTGTGCAGCCAACTAACCAAAAAGCTCCCCTTCTTCCCTTCTTAAACCCATGAGAAGTCTGAGTGGCCATAAGGAAGGAAAAATATAGGTAGGCAACCCTTAAAGAGGTATTCTGTCCCCTGATGGTTCAGGCAAAGCTTCTCCAACACTGAAAAGGCCAGGGAGGGCAGTACTGAGATGTAATGTCATTCAAATAGTGGATCATCCTGTAACTTTAGGGGTTGACTGTGCCCAGTCATAAACTGGTTTGCAAAGGGGAAGGAGAAGGAATAAGTGGACTCCCCCTGTTCCTCTCTCCTCACCCATTTATAGTCCTTATAGATATTTATAGTCCACTCTCCTAACTATATTGCACACTTAAGTCTAGGTCCACTGCCAGCACCAGATTCCATAGGCATGGCAAAGAGGGAAGGGAGTGAGCCACATGGCCTTACACAGAGGGTTGGGATGTGCTCCTTCTGCACTGCAAGAGACAGGGCACCTTGACATTGTCCCCTAGAGAGGCACCATTTAACTTAACATTGCATTAACACTAGATTTTGCATTCAATTTTCTAATATTTTTATGGTTTAATAATATGGTTTAATTTTTATGGTTTATTAAATAATCTGAGCGGTAATTGGCCTGCACATTTTACTAACCTTTTTGTCCTGGTATGATTCCAAAACTAGGCTGAGACAGTCAATATGTACAGCAGTTAGTATCAGTATTCAACTCTGTTTTTTGCTGTTCAACTAAAACATTGATTTGTGTTGACCTGGCTTCT
Organism: Trachemys scripta elegans; assembly: GCF_013100865.1. Lineage (NCBI taxonomy): Eukaryota > Metazoa > Chordata > Testudines > Emydidae > Trachemys > Trachemys scripta. The sequence continues at coordinate 111,699,258 of NC_048300.1, forward strand.
TAACTTTTACATTTTAGTTATTGAATTTTAAGTCATTTTGCATTAAAAATAACCCCGTGACTAAAGCAGAATATGGATTGTGTGATTCTGTTTGTTTGTAAAACATGACTTCTAGCCTCATCCTTGTTAACACACATTCATCTGATCTATTATGATCCTTTTGCTGCGTTATATCATTGCTAGTGTAATTTCCTTCAGAAACCATTTAATTGATAGACAAGAAGAGAGAGGCAGAAGAGTGTAAATACCACTAGCGAACACATTCTGATGAACTTTCTTTCCGACCATGGAATCCTTGCAGTATATATTCTTTGGATGAAAACAGCTAGTCATCTGACTAAAGGGAGTTCAGCTAATAATGTTATTCTGCCATGATGAATACACATGAATTTTACTGGAAATGAGCCCTTTTCATATAGCTACATCATATAATAAAACAACAGACTCCAGAAGTTTATAAATAGATTAACACAATATCTCTGTCTAGGTTTTTATATCATGCCCATCAGCATTGTGTATGAATGCCTCCAAAAATGTCAACACATTGAAAATAAGTTGTGATTCAGAGCTATGGAACATCTCAAAAACTTCTAGAGAATGGTTCTTTTCCCACTCCAACCTCCTTTTTATCCTTTCAGTTTCTTTATGGGTGAGCAGTTGTCTTATCAGCCCCTATCAATTCTTGACTAGCCCTCAACAAAGCAAAATCCCCTTGAAAAGGACTTATTTCCTTATATTCAATCAATAGTTAGCTCAGCGTATTTTCCACTGTACTGGGCCTGAAGGCATGAGTCTCCACCTGCATATAATGTTATGTGGGGATGTTACTTTGTGCCAATTATTTTCTCTCTCATGGAGTTTATATCCCTTTTTCTTTCCTCAATATAAAACTTCTTAACAGATTACAAGGTAGTCCAAAGCAAGAGTTTGCAGAATAATACCAGTACAAACCCAGCTTTCAACATGGAGATAAGCTGTCACTTCTTTAGTTCAAAATGCACATGATGTGCCGATGCAAATATCAGAACGGCCTGTAGCATAAGCCACAATAAGAAGCAATGTATGTTCACTATACCTGAACACAGAGATAAGCTGGAAAAAGACAAAAAAATATATTTTTTAAATCAGAGAGGTCACCGAGTCAGTTATGCTGAAAGAGAAGAAGAGAAAGACTTGCTAATACATACACATGCACACAGTTTTTTATGATAAATTGTGGTGAAGTACAACAGATTCTTAATTTAAAAGAGAAAACTCAGAGCAGCAATGTTTCCACAGAAACCACTTAATCATGGTCTGCAATCAATAAATGAAATTTATAACATTAGAAAAGGACTATCTTTTTCTGCAAATGAACAATATGCCATGACACGTGAACAATTTTTCAATCCACCATGTGAAATAATGGTTATTTGCCAGCAGGATAATTCCTAATTTATTTTTCTAATAACCCAGTCACTGAGTAGCTATAATACTTATTGATTGTGATTCTTCCAGATCAATAGCACATTGTCAAAGCAACCTTTCAGTTGTTCCATCAAAAAAAGAAATCTGATAAAGTAGTACTGCTTGTGTGGCATAAGCAACAAGCCCTTCTTAATAAGTGGTCATTATGTAACATTACCAACAAAGTGAACATTCCCTGTGCTATTAATCTATACTTTCTAGAGTACTTTCTAGACCAAGTATGGGAAGGCTTATTTATAGAGTCGAAAAGGCTTTCACTAACAAGAAACTGTCACAGGATGATCACTGTATATCCACACACACTGCAAAGACACCAAGAGGAGTTGTGACTATCTTTCTCCTTTCTCTTTGTTCTGTATATCAGGATGCCTAAAAGTAATTGTGCAATAGTGGCATAGTTTGCACATCTTAATTCTGGGGCTGCAATGAGCAGGATCAGATTCCTGGCTAAGTTGGAGCAGCGCCAGTATTGCCAATCTCAAGAATGCAAAAATCATGAGTCAGGTGTTTAGAAATCCTGAGATTTAAAAAAAATAATAAAACGTTTACATTATGTTTCATTGGCTTCCAGTTTCTGAGCCTTTAGGGCACAGTCATTGCATGTTTTCAAGCTTTTCTAGGCAACCAGAAATTTGCTTTTTTAAAAAATGAAAACATATTCACGACTCCAAGAGCTTCTCCTGCTGTGTCTTGATTCCAGCAGCTAGTGTTTTAACAAGACATCAAATATCATGAGACCTTGGTAAAAATTGAGAGAGTTGGCAACACTGACACACCTGATGCTAACAGCTCCAAGAGGCTGAAACTGTTGTTAGGGAAAGGCACAGAATAGGTTTTTGAATGGGAGCTGGGCACCTAAGTCCCTTAAGCTGAATTAAAGCAAGTCTCTCCATTCCACTTCAGTGGGTTTTAGATCAGGCCCTTAAATTCTGAAAACTTCTTTAGAATTGTTAGAATGAAAAGTAATAAAACAGGACAAAATATTTAGGGTAAGTCTACACTTATGACGTTGTGTAGAATACAGATATGGCACACCCAGATAGCACTGGTAGCAGGATGCATGGCGAGGCCTGGCTTAGGCAAGTAGAGTAAAATGCCCTACGTGCTTGAACCCTTAGGGTATATAATACCCTACAGTGCTCTCTACATATCCAAGCAGTGTCTCCCATGTGTACACTGGTACTTTTACCAGTGTAGTGTCCTGCTTCTGGAACCTTTCCCTGCTGCAGTGAAAGACTCCAGCAGTGGGGAAAGGCTCTGGCAGAAGGGAGTCAGTGGGGAAAGGCTCTGGCAGTTCCCCTTTGTAGGAGCCTTTCCCCACCACTTCCCTCCACCGGAGCCTTTCACTGCAGCATGGAGCAACATGTGTACCCTACATGCCAGCGCCAGTGTAGACCAGGTACAGTGAAGTGTAAATCAATCCACCCAGATTAGCATTTTGAACGTTTCAAATCTTCTTCCATAGGTTACACGGCAAACAAGTAGAAAAAGACTACATACTCTTTGTCAATGAATTAATGGCAGGAGTGTTCTTTAATCAGTAATAATGAATCTCAGTTACAGACCAGTGTCTATTTATGACTCTAAGGAATCCTAAACTGACAGGAAACACTCCTAATAAGTGGGTCAATAATAAACAGAGTGTTTCTGTTTAAAATTCATAATTTTTGTTTGTTTTAAGGCCTTGGATTATTGCGTGCTTTATGCACTCTTTGCTTTCTGTTTGTGAAAGACAGGAAATAAAGCAAAACCACAGGTTTTCTGTCACCTAGGTAAGTGTCATTGCAAAGTAATAAAAGAACTGCAGTCCCCATCAGAAAACAAACACCAAAGTTTTACTCTGTTTAGTGAAAAGCAACAGAGGGTCCTGTGGCACCTTTAAGACTAACAAAAGTATTGGGAAGCTTTCATGGGTAAGAACCTCACTTCTTCAGATGCAAGTAATGGAAATTTCCAGAGGCAGGTATAAATCAGTATGGAGATAACGAGGTTAGTTCAATCAGGGAGGGTGAGGTGCTCTGCTAGCAGTTGAGGTGTGAACACCAAGGGAGGAGAAACTGCTTCTGTAGTTGGATAGCCATTCACAGTCTTTGTTTAATCCTGATCTGATGATGTCAAATTTGCAAATGAACAGGAGCTCAGCAGTTTCTCTTTGGAGTCTGGTCCTGAAGTTTTTTTGCTGTAAGATGGATACCTTTACATCTGCTATTGTGTGGCCAGGGAGGTTGAAGTGTTCTCCTACAGGTTTTTGTATATTGCCATTCCTGATATCTGACTCGTGTCCATTTATCCTCTTGCATAGTTTCCTGTGCAGTTTGGCCAATGTACCAATAGCAGAGGGGCATTGCTGGCACATGATGGCATATATAACATTGGTGGACGTGCAGGTGAATGAGCCGGTGATGTTGTAGCTGATCTGGTTAGGTCCTGTGATGGTGTTGCTGGTGTAGATATGTGGGCAGAGTTGGCATCGAGGTTTGTTGCATGGGTTGGTTCCGGAGTTAGAGTTGTTACGGTGTGGTGCGTGGTTGCTGGTGAGAATATGCTTAAGGTTGGCGGGTTGTCTGTGGGTGAGGACTGGCCTGCCTCCCAAGGTGTGACAGTGAGGGACCATTGTCCAGGATGGGTTGTAGATCACTGATGATGCGTTGGAGAGGTTTAAGCTGAGGACTGTAGGTGATGGCCAGTGGAGTTCTGTTGGTTTCTTTTTTGGGCCTGTCTTATAGCAGGAGGCTTCTGGGTACACGTCTGGCTCTGTTGATTTGTTTCTTTATTTCCTTGTGTGGGTATCATAGTTTTGAGAATGCTTGGTGAGGTTCTTACCCACGAAAGCTTATGCTCCCAATACTTCTGTTAGTCTTAAAGGTGCCACAGGACCCTCTGTTGCTTTTTACAGATTCAGACTAACACGGCTACCCCTCTGATACTTGACTTCTGTTTAGTGAGTCATTTTACAGCCTTTTCACATTTTGCCCTTTATGTAAGTCTCTCTGTATTGAAGGTAGCTCACTTTACAGATATTTACAGCCTTATTGCCAACTCAAGTGAACACTGCCACCAGCAACATTTGTTTTTAACAAATACAAATTCCTTGCTATCCAAGGGTAACCTTTTAGACAGACAGAAGTAGTCATACAACCTATTTATAAGAATAGTAACATACTACATTGATATGTATGTGCTTGCATATGTAAGGGCTGGTCTACACTGGGGGGCGGGAATCGATCTAAAGGTATGCAACTTCAGCTACGCGAATAGCATAGCTGAAGTCGAAGTATCTAAGATCGAATTACCTGGGGCTCCACACGGCGCGGGATCGACGGCCGCAGCTCCCCCGTCAACTGCGCTACCATCCCCCGTCAACTGCGCTACCATCGGTGGAGTTCCGGAGTCGACAGGGAGTGCGTTCGGGGATCAATAGATCGCGTCTTAACGAGATGCGATATATCAATCCCCGATAGATCGATTACTACCCGCCGATCTGGCGGGTAGTGAAGACGTACCCTAAGTATAAACAAACACACATCTTAGTTGCAACAGAATTAAGGGTTTTAAAAATTATATTCTACATTTTCAATGCTGCAACAACCTGTGCTTAAACTATTGTGTGCTGCTAATTGCCAGTGTGAAATAAATATGATAACCTACAAACAAATTTAGGGCAAGGAGTGTTCTTTCAGTCTCTTCTTCTGGAAAGAATAGTACATTTTATAGTAATATACAAATCTACAAGAATATTTTGAGAAGACAACACAGTTTGATACTGAAAACAAATCGTATTACATAGTCTAATTACATTATAAATCTACTTTATTCTTTTTAGAGATGGCTGTTGTTGTGGAAGTGTTTGTTCAATATATCATGATGCCATAAATTAGTTCCAAATAAGTTGTGGGGTTTTGTAAGATTGTTTTGTTTTCTGTTTTTATCCAATTGAAAACCTGTTTTAAAACTAGATTTAGGAAAGGAAGATAAATATTTGAACCACCCTGTCCCTCCTATCTCTTGGAATTTAAAAATGTGAAAACTGATAAAGTGACATTAATTACCATTGTTTTCTGTGCAAAGGAAATGCTGTTTTTGTATTGCTCTCACTGAAATTTTTCTTCAAGATAAAAAATAAAAAAAAGTCTGATCAACAACGCAAAAATTTCACATTTAGATGGATATGATAATAAAGTACATTCTATCAATTTTACAGTTGGGATGGTACAACTTTTATGAAAACTCACTTCTGAGCACAAATTGTTTAGGTACCTCCTCAGCCAGTTTTGATGTATGAACACAGCTTGTGTGCAGAACTATGTTTGCATGTGTAATTGAAAGACTGGGGGAAATGCTCACTGCTCCTGCCAAGGTACAGAACAGACAGCACACTGGAGAAGGAGAGGAAAGCAACTACAACAGGAGTCAATCAAAACAGAGTGTGGGGGAGACAGCATCTGGCATAGACTAGGGAAGCATGGGAGAGGGGCAGCATCCCAGAGAGGATGAAGGGGTTAATACAGCATTGGAAGAGTAAGGAGGGATGTGTATCCTGTGTAGGGCTTGGAGCTGGTACTCAGAACCATGTATTATATCCAACAGGTAACTGTGAATTATGAAGCTATCATTCTAACTTGGGCTTGTGGTGACTACAGAAATCACGCCTGCTTTGCTCTTATGGTTTATGATCTAACCAGAGCCCCTTATGGAAATATTGCCCCATAAGTCAGTTACCTGCTGTGTATTTTATACTGTTTGTATGTAGCCAAAAACATTTGTTCACATCACATGCAATTCATATCAAGTCACATTTGAATTCAAGGGCCTCCTGAGGTGAAAAGCTTAAGCAATAATCCACAGTACTGCCAAGCCTACCAAAATATTTTATTTATTTATTTTAAGGGTCTAGGTTATTCATGTAGGAAGCAATGCAAATACATTTTCAAAAGACTTGCAGCCACACAACTCCCATTAAAATCAGTGGGAGATGTCTGGCTAAATTCCATGCAACATTTTGGAATTTGAGGGGGAAGTCTCTAGCCATTAACTGTGATGTAATTTAGTTTGAAAGCTTAATGAGAGAGGGAAAATAACATTCGGGGGCAAGGCATTTACATAGCCCACTTCTACTGCAGGTGTCTAATTGGTAGTGATACAGGTTTCATTAGAATACGCAGCAGGTTGTGGAGCTATCTAAAATGCCACAGCAGATAAATGCATTTCGTTATCTCCAAATGTAACGGCTTGAACTGGGAACCTACAGTTGTAATGTACTGTATAGTACCCACCTCATATCCTTAATTTCATACTGTTCTGTGGAAAAAGTGAATATAAAAAGAATTATTAACACCATATCCTTTAGAAGGAAACTAGTTTAAAAGGGAAAAATATGGAAATCTAAAATAAGGGCGGGGGATGAAAGCAGTCCATTGCCTTTATTTAACAGTTCTCTAGGTAACATTAAAATAGTGAGGGAGGTGGTTGGCATGAAGAAAACATGCACTCTGAAGTTTATGTGGCCTCCTTACTTTCAAACACAGTGTGAGAGTGTAAAGATATACCAAAATCTTCATGTGAGAAGTGAATTCCCAACTACTCTGTCCTTTTACCCACATGAATGTATGTGGTAATTTTTTGCACTGCAGATACCTAGGATTCCGGTCTGAGAGACAATCATCCATAGTTGGCACCAGTTAAGACCTAATGGCCTGAAACCATAAGGGAGGGGGAAAAAACCCATAAGATGGAGTTGTGGTTGTAAGTACAGACTCATGCAGTTACAGTTATAAATATGCACTCATAAACAAAGCGAAATAAAACAGTGGAATATCATAGTTTTAAATGTCTGAAAGCCAAGAAGTTCAGAGTTAAGGCTACAATTTAAGACACAAATTGAAACATAACAAAGTATGTCCCCAAACAGCACATAACACTGCCCTCAGATTTCTACCAGCTTGTGCATCCGCAAAGAAAGTAGGTATCTATCTATGGCAAGAATTACAATATCTCATGTTGTTTCACATTGCATCCTGGATAACTTGGCTGTTTGGCCATATATATGTGTGTATATATATATATATATATATATATATACACACATATATATGGCTTAAGATCCCTACAGCCACAGGGAGTCTAGGCAGAGTGGATAGGAAAGTCTGTATACTTTCTAATGACTGCCATGGGGTGACAATGCTGGATGGAAGTGCTGCAAGCCCCACAACTGCCCTCTGTCTCAGGAGAGGGGGAGAGAGGAAGAAGGAGGGAAATGAAGAGGAGACCAAGAGAGAGAGAGAGAGAGAGAACCAGGAAAACCAGGTTGGACTCCCTCCTGCAAGGGCTGCCATGTAGTAGATCAGCTGCACTGACTTCTTGTCTCCAACTAGGTCAAACTGCCTGTGAGACCTACCTCAGCAGCCTGCAGGGGTCTTTCCCTTAATGCTGTGTTACCATGCATGGGCAGAATTCAGTGACTAGCAACTGTATCCTATAGCTGAGGTAGTGCGCCCTGGAAACAGACTTTAAATAGTGCCAGTCCTAAACCAAGAGGATTGCACTGAAGCATCATAGCAGCTTACCTTCTAGTCAGTGGTCACTGCTATCTCAAAAGACACTGACTTTGTTCACTAAGATAAAAGGAAAAGAAAAACAAAGGACAAGAAAAACTTAGCTATTGCAGCTGGTACAGGTTCTTTCTACCTGGGGACAAGAACAGGAGCCAGACAGCCAATCATTAAAAAGATAAAAGATAAAATACTGTGCACTTACATTGTAAAACATATCAAGATAATCAGATAGAATTTGCTAACATCAATTAATTTAGTCTCAGAAGAACCCTGTGAGGGTGATAAGGATTATTATTCCCCTTCTACAGGTGAGTAAACTGAAGCAAAGAAATTAAGTTTCACAGGAAGTTTGTGGCAGACTGAGCCAAGGATAGAACTAAGAATCCAGACTCTCAGTCTTGTCCTTTAACCACAAGACCTTCCTTCCTCCTCACAAAGCCAAAATGTTAGTGTAGAGGGTGAACTGAGGGCTGGAAGCTGGATTCCTGTACATCATCAATGGATGTACTTCTAACTGCAGAATCTTTATGTTAACATGTACAGATGTGTACACTTGAATTACACCTTGAAAGTTATCAGAGGCGTAGCCGTGTTAGTCTGGATCTGTAAAAGGCGACAAAGAGTCCTGTGGCACCTTACAGACTAACAGACATGAGTCCGAGGAAGTGGAAATTCACCCATGAAAGCTTATGCTCCAATACATCTGTTAGTCTATAAGGTGCCACAGGACTCTTTGTCACCTTGAAAGTTGTTAGCAATGGGCATAGGCAGCAGGTGGCTAGAGTGGACTCAGCCCCCCATCCCAAATCTATCTCTGTCTGTCGGTGCCAGGACCAGGGAGGGGATGGGGCTGGGCATCACTTGGAGAGGGCCCTGCTTGGATGTTGGTGCTGCCAGACAGAGATATATTGGGAAGTGGGGAGGGTGGGAGGCTGAGCACACTCTAGCCCTAGCTGGTGATGGGGAGGAGAAAGAGAAACCTGAGGTGATTGTGGGGGATGGTGGAGAGTTCCAGGGGAAGGGAGGATCCTGAGGTGATTGTGAAGGTTGGGGGAGGAGAGTCCTGGGGGGGCATCCTGAAGCCCCATGTCCAGTGGCACCAGGGCCAGGAAGGGAGGAATGATGGGGCAGGGTGTCGCTGGGGAGGGCCCCGCCTGCGCACAGATGCATGCATCAAATGATGCTGTGGCAAGCTCTGAATTTGTGAGTGGTGGGAGGCAATAGGTTGGAGTGGGGAAGCTGACCAAACCCTCTGGGATAAGAGATGATACACCAGGGTGAGTGTAGGGTGGGCGCAGCCCCCACAAAGAATATTTTCATCGGGCAATTTTCTAGTGAAGGGGCTTGCTAAAATCATCCCCCTTTCCCACAGATGGTTAAGTAGTAAGAATAGAGGTAAGTATCCTATTATTCAAAATGGATCAATTCCCCCCCCCCCCCCCCAAGATTAACAGGAAGAAACTTATAAAAGCTTGTCACTGGTTCAAAACTCCTTTGAGCTCTCTGTGTATTTTATGGGACTTCTGGCAGACATCTTCATTTGTCAGGAAGTGATTTTTCCATATCACATAATACTTTACTTACATTTCCAATAAGCTAGTCTATTGTATTCTTTGCAGGAAATGGGCAGTCATTTATGATGAAAAGATGGACAAGTACCTCAATAACCACTTGAGAGAACACTAGAGCACTGAGATGGAGAAACTTACAGCATAGGTGCTGGAATAGGTGCTGCTGCACCCCCTGGCTTAAAGTAGTAATAACAACTTAAATACATGGTTTCCGCCTTCAGCACCCCCACTATAAAAATTGTTCCAGCACCACTGACTAACAGACCTATTGTGTCCAAACTCATTTCCAATAAGAATGATTGTTCTGATCTCTTTCGGGTTTACTAGCTGCCAAACAGAGAAAAACCACCAAAATCAATGTATCACCCACTCTTTGGGTTCCCTGTTCCCACCAGTCCCAAGAATAAATGAGAGATTTTTAGCCTACTGCTAACATTTCTTTTTCGCTTCTCATACTTCATATTAACCAGTTGGGAAGTGGTGCCACAGATCCTGCATGAAATCATCATTCTTTGGAACGTTATTATTTTCAATCTAGGCACAACTAGTGTTTGATGTAGACTGCATATTTGTTCTGCATCCCATATCTTGCATATTAATCAGCAGGGACCCAAATAAAGTTCTTGTAATATTTCAGGAACTATGTATATTGTCTTTTCTATTTATTCTCCCTATATCTTAGGGTATGAACTTTCTATACAGTTTGATTGATTTAGTGTCTATTCTACTTTCATTTCTGCTTTAATGACCTTCTCCATCTGACCCTTGCATTTTTCACTCATCTTTAACAGAAACTTCTTTAAAACAAAAATCATATTTGTTATTTGAAATTTTTGTATACTACCCTGCTTCACCTCCCATTTTAATTTTTTTTGCCTTAGCACAAGTTTTGCACCTTATTAAATTATCCCATTATTCACACACCCTATTTTCATTGTCTAGTAATGGTTTTTTAAAGCATTTTATAAATAGTAAATTAGATAGAAATGCTGCAGTGACAATGCAGACCTACAGGGCAGGAATATTACATGTGATGATAACTCTCATGCAGTCTTAAGTTCTAGTTTCAAAGAGAGAAGTCTGGCCAGATAACTTAGGTGACCTTTTCTAAAGAAGAGGCATGATATTTTAAATTTCTACCTGGGCAGCTACCAGAGTTGGACAGAAGAAACCAAGTTTTAAAATCTAATTGAATGATGGCATCTCTAAGAATGCATTGCTATACTGTAGTATCAGCAGTTTTTTTTTTTTTTAAATGGAGATATCCTATCTCCTAGAGCTGGAAGGGACCTTGAAAGGTCATCAAGTCCAGCTCCCTGCCTTCACTAGCAGGACCAAATACTGATTTTTCCCCAGACCCCTAAGTGGCCCCCTCAAGGATTGAACTCACAACCCTGGGTTTAGCAGGCCAATGCTCAAACCACTGAGCTATCCCTCCCCCCAAGATGGTATGAGCTCAAGTTCTGCTATGGTACCTCAAACTGTTTTGAACTCATGTGCATCAACACTGAGCCATCAAGTTGACTATTTTATGTAGCTGGAGCTATGACTTGAACTGAGTGAAAATTTTCAACCTAAACCTTTTTTGGTGAAAAAATGCAGATTTGGCAAAATGAAAACATTTTGCAAATTCACGTTGGTTTTCTTGAAATACTGTTGTCAATAAATAAAAAATAAAATAAAATAAAAAGCACAAAAACATGCACCACCAGAAAAGATAAAACATTGCAATTGGATATTTAAAAACAAAATATTTTGATATTTTTGCTTGAACATACTTTCTTTTGTTTCAAAATTTTATTTTGTTTTTTAATTCAGGAATGTTACAAAATGCTTTGATCCAAAACATTTTTTTTTACTTTTTGATTTTCCAAAACTTTCAAATTTTTTTGTTTCATAAAGTGAAGGAGGCTCCCCCCTGCCCCATCTACCCTTATTATTGCCAGGAAAACAAACAAGAAGAAGTGAGGTTCTTACCCATGAAAGCTTATGCTCCCAATACTTCTGTTAGTCTTAAAGGTGCCACAGGACCCTCTGTTGCTTTAAACAGTCCATTATTTGCACAGCTATAGTCATGGTCATTTCTACCCCCACTATTCAAATACTCCTTTTAATGAACTGTCAGCATGTTGCCCAGTCTTACTGACTCTCTGTCTATTGATTCCTGATTATTTAAAAATATTTAATGCGTCCAAGCAGTACAACTCATAATTTTTTAAAAATCCAAACATTTATTCTGTCTTTACAAACTACGGGATAGTTTAGTCAATAAATTTAGCCCTTTTGCAAATTATTCATAAACAGGCTGTGATTTTCATGAATTTGTATGCTATTTGCAATCATTTGCGTGATTGGTTTATTTATAAACTGATCAATATCAGTATTTGCAATTTATTATTCATATTGTATGATTAGCCACCTAAATCACTTGGTATTGCTTCTTTTCCCAGACTGGATGCCCTAAGCCTTATAAAAAGGAAGAGTGCCTTTTCTGTTCGTGAATTATCCATGAATATTCACAATTATTTGATGAATCTATTGTGGGAATGATGAAAAAAGTCTTTTAAAATGACCATGAGCTCTCTTCCACTGCAAGCACTATAGTAAACATTTATTCTTTCTAGTATTCATGATCATTTTGCTTTGCATGAACATTCTTGTGAATAAAATTTCGCTCACTCTAACATTTGTGAATAAAAGGGGTTGTGAGTGCCAATGAAGTGTATCAGCAGATAAAGTCACAGGAATAGCTGCAAATACTTTTTTTTTCCTGTATTCACTCAGCTCTAAATTAAACTGTGTGTATACAGTAAATATCACACAAAACCACACACTCACAGAGACATGCCCGCCCTTATCCCACCACACATATGTGAAGAGACACATCCAAGTTGTAGGGTGACTTTTCCCAAGTGTACCTGTATTAAATTACAACAGACAAATTGTTTCAAGGTATTAAGTAGGACTGCTTTGGAAAAAAGGTTGTTTACAATTCACTTAAATTGTATGTTTTATGAGACACAAAGAGCAGCAATGCTAAGAGGGAAAGATATAAAATACAACAGAAATATTTTAATCGTCATGCATGCAGCTGAAGAGACAGAGGACACAAATATCCATGCTCTTTAAAATGTCAAGTTGAACACCTTGCTGTGAACCAGATTGCTTACTGTATGGGTCTTTCAACTCTAAAAAAATATCAAATGCAAAAAGGACAGCATGACTAATTATTCTAAGTTTATAAAGATAACATGAAAATGGTACCATTTCCTTATAATTAAATCATTTACTAACATTTATGATGAAATGCACTTTTGAAGTTTTATACTTGAGTCTCTTTTATCAATTAAATGCAAGTCAAAATGTCATATACCAGAGACCACTGCTGTGCTAAAGGGCTCAGTTAAAGATTCAAAATCAGATTTCTTTATGCTCAATGTAAAAAAAATGATATCAAACAAGTCCTATTAATTTGTTTGCTATGTTATCTTATTCCCCCCCCCCCCAACTTCTAAATTCCTGGAAAATCTGATAAAAAGAGTACTTTTTTGCCCCAAATTCTGGTCTCCGTAGCAGATTTGTTCTTCCCATTAAAATCAAAGGGAGTGTTGTTCATGCAACTGAGGACAGAAGTTAGCCCATTGTGGGCCAAATCTAATTTGCCTTACTGATTTGTTCCATTTTCTTTTATTGCTTCTGTTCTCAATTGCTATCTAAAGGAACAATTCTGCCTCTGTTACTCATGTTCAGTAATGTCTAATTGCACAAGTAGTACCACTGAAACTAATGGGAACAATCTGAATCTGGCTCAAGAACCACAGATGCAAAACACCATTGAACTCTGTGGCTTCCATCTCTAATTTTAGAGCTGTTTTGGTGGCTATGAAAGCCCATATAAGTCTGTCCTCTCGCTTGTTCTAAGGATAGTTAGATAAAAGTAATCAGTTTAATACAATGACCTTGCTTTTGAGTCCTAGGTTACTTATTATGATTGGGTTTGCATATGTAAATGTAATTATTTCTTGTTTGAGTGGCAGATGGTCACAAACCAGACCTGACAGTGCACAATGAACTCTGATTCAGGGGTTTAGGTGGGACTGAGGGAACATTCACATTTCCATAAATATCATTAAAGCCACCGAAAAACACCGCTATTGGTCCAGATAATCAAGGCTTCTTTCGTGGAAGAAAATTCTTTCATTTATTACTTTGTTCAGTAGCCTATAAAGAACAAGAGGGAGCCTGCAAAGTGCTGAGTGCATCTATTGAGGTCAGGGGGAATGGAAGGTGTACAGCACCTCAAATAAATAACTAAATAAAAATAAAATAAAATAAAAGCAGCCTAGGTTCACATATTGGACCTTCATAGATTTAAAGCCAGAAGGGATTATTATGATTATTTAGCCCAGGGGTGGGCAAACCTTTTGGCCTGAGGGCCACATTGAGATTCCAAAACTGTATGGAGGGTTGGGTAGACAAGGCTGTGACTCCCCAAACAGCCTGGTCCCCACCCCCCTATCCGCCCCCCCCACTTCCTCCCAACAGCCTCTGCTCCTTGTCCCCTGACCGCCGCCTCCCGGGACCCCCCACCCCCTGGGACCCCACCTCCTATCCAACCCCCCCGCTCCCGTCCCCTGACTGCCCCGACCCCTATCCATACCCCTGCCCGACAGGCCCCCTGGGACTCCCACACCTATCCAACCACTACCGGTCCCCTGACTGCCCCCCAGGTCCCCTGCCCCTTATCCAACACCCCTGCTCCCCGCCAGCCACATTGCAGCCACGCCGCTGCACAGTCTAGAGCACCAGGGCATGCCAGAGGCTCTCGCACCCCCGCCGCCCAGAGCACACACAGTAAGCTCAGGCTGTGGGGGACAGGGGACAGCAAGGGAGGGGCCGGGGGCTAGCCTCCCCAGCCGGGAGCTCAAGGGCCGGGCAGGACAGTCCCACAGGCTGGATGTGGCCCATGGGCCGTAGTTTGCCCACCTCTGATTTAGCCTGACCTCCTACATTACACAGGGCAGAGAATTACTGCATCAAGCCCATTACTTCTATCTAAACTACAGCATCTCTCTCTTAGAAAGATATCCAGTCTTAATTTAAAGACTGCAAATGATGCAGAATCCACCCCATTCCTAGGTAAGTTGGTTAATTACCTTCACTGTTATAAATATGCCCCTTCAATTTGTCTAGCTTCAGCTTCTGACTATTGGATCTCAGTATGCCTTTTTCTATTAGATAAAAGAACCATATACCATCAGCAATCTCTTTTAACTGCGGGTACTCATAACCCATGAACAGGTCATCTCTTAACTTTCTCCTGGATAAACCAGGTTGAGCTTCTTAAGTTTCCCACTATACAGCTAGTTCACCAGATCTTGGATCACTGTTGTAGATCTTTTCTGAACCCTTTCAGTTATTCAACATACTTTTTAAAGTGTGGACAACGGAACTGGACATAATATTCCAGTGGTGGTCTCAGTAATTCCATATACGTAAGTAATGCCACCTCCCTACTCCTACTTGATATTCCTCTATTTATACATTGAAGGATCCTGGTTGCCCCCTTAGCTACAGTATCCCACTGGAAGTTCAAATCCCATGGTTATCTAACATGATCCCAAGGTCTTTTCCACTATCACTGCATCCCAGGACACTAAGTATGACCTACATTCTTTGTTCCTTGGTTATGAGCTTTCATTTGGCTATGTTCAAACACCTGTTGTTCAATAAGTTCACTTTACCAAGCAATCCAGGTTGATATGTAGAGCTGACTTGTCCCCATCATTATTTAAAAATGCATCAATTTTTCTGTCATCTGCAAGTTTTAGCAGCAATGCTTTTATATTTTTTTCGAGATCACTGATAAAGATACTGAAGAGCATTTGAAGAGCATTTGGCCAAAAACAGATCCCTGAAGTACTCCACTAGAAATGATCACAAACTATTATTTACATACTTTTAAAAATACATTAGGAGAAAGACAAAGACAAAGGAAACTGTAGATCCTCTGCGTAGTGGAGAAGGAGAGCTAATAACTGATGACATCAAGAAGGCTGAGGTATTTAATGGCTATTTTGCTTTGGTCTTCACTAAAAAGGTTAATGGTGTCCAGATATGCAACACAATTAATATAACAGCAAAGGGGAAGGAACACAAGCGAAAGAACAGATTAAAAACTATTTAGATAAGTTAGATGGATTCAAGTCAGCAGGGCCTGATGACATTCATCCTAGGGTACTTAAGGAAGTGGGTGAAGCAATCTTAGAACCTTTAGCAATTATCTTTGACAATTAATGGAAGACGGGTGAGGTCTCTAATGACTGGTGAAGGGCAAACATAGTATCCACCCTTAAAAAGGGGAACAAAGGGGACCCAGGGAATTATAAACAGTCAGCCTAACTCTGATACCTGGAAAGATACTGGGACACATTATTAAGCAATTTGTAAGCATCTAAAACAGGGGTTGGCAACCTTTCAGAAGTGGTGTGCCAAGTTTTCATTTATTCACTGTAATTTAAGGTTTCACATGCCAGTAATAAATTTTACATTTACAGGAGCTGGTGGACAGAACCCCAGACTGGCAGCGGGCTGAGCGGAGCCAGCGGCTGGGACCCCAGCTGGCAGGGGCCGGCGGTCGGTACCCCAGACAGGCAGTGGGGGCTGGAGGACGGAACCCTAGACTGGCAGCAGGCTGAGCCGCTCAGCACCCTGCCAGTCTGGGGTTCTGTCCGCTGGCCCCTGCCAGCCGGGGTCCCCACCGCCAGCCCCGCTCAGCCCGCTGCCGACCCGGGGTTCCATACATCTAGGCTGGCAGTGGGCTGAGCGGGGCCGGTGGCCGGGACCGCAGGCCAGCAGCAGAGTGCCACTGAAAATCAGCTTGCATGCCATAGGTTGCCTACCCCGATCTAAAAGATAATAGGGTTGGTTATAAGTGTTACATCTGAATCCAACAGAGAAGGAGATATACCCAGACAGAGAGAGCTAATGGAAATAGAGCAGTCTCTTGTGGAGACTTTATTGTTCTGACTGAAAAACTGAAACCAAAGTGAGGCTCTTTCTCTGAGTGAGCAGAGTCCAAATATTTAAAGAGATAGGACTTGACAAAAAGGAATATCCAGCATGGATTTGTCAAGAACAAATCCTGGCAAACCAACCTAACTTACTCTTTTGACAGGATTATTGGCCTAATGGATGTGGTAAAGCAGTGGATGTGATTATCTTGATTTTAGCAAGGCTTTTGACATAGTCCCACATGACATTCTCATAAGCAAACTAGGGAAATGTGGCCTGGATGAAATTATTATAAAGTGGATGCACAACTGACTGAAAGACCATACTCAAACCGTAGTTATCAATGGTTCTCTGTCAAACTGGGAGGGCATATCTAGTGGGATCCCGCAGGAGTCAGTCCTGCACTGGGTATTATTCAATATTTTCTTTAAGGACTTGAATAATGGAGTGGAGACTATGCTTATCAAATTTGCAGATGACACCAAGCCGGCCGGGGTTGCAATCACTTTGGAAGATAGAATTAGAATTCAAAATGACCTTGACAAACTGGAGAACTGATCTGAATTCAACGAGATGAAATTCAATAAAGACAAGTGAAAAGTATTTCACTTAGGAAGGAAAAATGAAATGCATAACTACAAAATGGGGAATAACTGGCTATGTGGTAGTAGTGCTTAAAAGGATCTGGGGATTATAGTGGATCACAAATTGAATACGAGTCAACAATGTGATGCAGTTGTGATAAAGGGTAATATAATTCTGGGGTGTATTAACAGGAGTGTCATATATAAGACATGGGAGGTATTTGTTCCCCTGTTCTTGGCACTGGTGAGGTCTCAGCTGGAGTGCTGTGTCTAGTTCTGGGCACCACACTTTAGGAAAAATGTGGATAAATTGGAGAGAGTTCAGAGGAAAGCAACAAAAATGATAAAAGGTTTAGAAAACCTGACCTATTAGGAAAGATTAAGAAAACTGGGCATGTTTAGTTTTGAGAGAAGAAGACTGAAGGGAGATCTGATAACAGTCTTCAAATATGTTAAGGGCTGTTATAAAGAGGAAGGAGTTCAATTGTTCTCCATGTCCACTGAAGGTAGGAAAAGAAGTAGTAAGCTTAAGGAACAGCAAGGAAGATTTAGGTTAGATATTAGGAAAAGCTTTCTAACTATAAGGGTAGTTGAGCTCTGGAATAATTTTCCAGGATGGTTGTGGAAACCCCATCATAGAGGTTATTAAGAACAGGTTAAACAAACACCTGTCAGGGATGGTCTAGGCTTACTAGGTCCTGCCTCAGCACAGGGTTTAGACTTGATATCCTCTCAATGTCCCTTCCAGCCCTACTTTTCTGTGATTCTATTATTCACAGCTATAAAAAATAGGCATGCCATTTATTTATTAAAATTAGAGAAGGGCAGATGCAGTCATGTTTGGCTTGGGAGTTGGATCCAGATGCCAAAGTCACAATTTCCCCAAATTGGTCTATATCAAATTATGCATCTGCTACCCAAACCCAAATGGCAGGAAATGCTCAGAAATAACCGTCCACCACTCTTCTACTCCTCCTACACATTACAATATGGGTCTTCTGAGAGCATGTGCAGAAGAAGTAGGCTTCTCCCCACCCCCAACTAGGAACAGTGTGGAACAACATAGTCTAGTCCCCATTGCTAGCACTACCCATTGCAGCTACAAATACGTAGAAAAACTTGCAGAGTTGCTAGGGAACCACAGAGGTGCTTTTGGGATTTGTAGTCTCAGCAGGTAGCACTAGCAAGATGGAGCAGAGTTACTGTACTGTGTGTGGGAGGGAGGTGTTAAGGCCAATTATCACATTTCTCTACTCCACTCCCAGAAGACTGCTGCTGGACTGGATTGGAATGGAATGCTGGCCTGACCTAGACCTCTGTGGGAAGCACAACTGTATTGCCAACCCGTCACATTCAAGGGCAGGCTTCAAAAATCATGAGATTGGCTTTAAAATCATGAGATTTAAAACATTTGGGGTCTGATTTGCCTTCTGGTATTTGAACCTTTAAGAGTTATGATTAGCATTTTCCAGCTGCTCTCTGCAACTGAGAGGGTTGGAAACTTTCTTTCTTTTAAATGAAACTGGGATTCAAATATAATTACATGCCTCCTGGAGATGGGACTTTAAGAAAAAAATCAAATATTGTGAGACTTGTGATAAAGTAGCAAGAGTTGGTAACACTGAAATGTGTGTTTCATTTGCATGTACAGTATATTCCTGGTTATCTGCATCACATGGGGGACATGGATTTTATTTGGCTAATCGGGAGTTCAGATAAATCGAGAGGGCAGGAGTCATTCAGCAGCAGGGTAGCTTTCTTCACAGCTGGGAGCTCCTCCTCCTCTCAATCCTGGTGGAGGGAGACCCCGGCCACAACTCTGCTCTGCCCTGCCAGGACTGCAGTGTTCCCTCTACCTTGCATGAGACACAAAGGGGACAAAGAAGGGATTTGGATAATGCGGAGGTTCGGATAACAGGGTTTTGGATAAACAGGAGTATACTATATATTACACCATACAATCCTACATATTGGATTGTCCTATATATCAAAGGGACACTTTCATATTAATTCATAGATGAGTCAATATATGAGCTAAATCCAATGCGTAAATCAGACATTACTTATACAGAGTTCATATGTGGGTTACATATACTCATTTTTCATACGTATTGGGTTTTTTAAGAGATGAGTTGCAAAAATTTCCATATTGAAGAGAGCTAAATGCTAGTAGAACACTAAGGAAACATTAGGAAAATGAGATGTCATAATTTGTGAGAGTACAGCACTATCTCTGGGTATGAAATTTAGATTACCAAAGACTTTTGTTGTGGTTCAAATAGTAGGCACAACTCTATATGTATATATTAAAAATCTATTATCAATTTTAGTGTAATACCATATGCCAACATTTATGCAGTGGCTCAGTCATATGGTGCTCATTTACATAATTTATTCTGCTTTGTAAATTAATGGATTTTAAGCAAGGTATTTAAGTTGTTGCTTTCTGGGCAAAAATAATGAACATAACATAACTGGCTGGAGGAAGTACTGTATATTAATCTCTGCTTGTCCATTGCTTAGACAGCTTCATCCAAGCTACATAAAACCAGTCCCGCTTCCACTGAAGTCAAGGGTCTTATAGGCAGAAGTTTGCAAACAGGGAAACAGATAGCTCATTTAGGTCTGACAGTGGACATTGAGCTGATTGTTTTGCTGCTGCTTCCTGAGTTAAGACAAAAATAGAATGTTTCCAACTGTTTAGGATTAAATAAGTTAAGTAGAAATACTTGTATCTACATTCTGCACTGTGTTTGGGATGCTGTGGCATTAAATGAGGTTGTGAATTATATGAGCCTCTAGAGTGCCATAGACATATTCTGTGGAGGGTTTTGTTCTATAGTTACATGTCTTTTATTTTACCCTATCCAGCAGCTGACAGAAGCTTGTTAACTTAGAAGAAGGAGATGCTGCATCTCACTGAATCCAGCTGTATAAATATTGTATCAACATCATGGATGTTTTGCCTGAATACTGCAGCACATGGTGTATAAGTATCTAAGCACAGAAGTATAATTCTTATTCGAGCTAAGGGAGAGAGTAAATGTGTCCAACGGGGGAGGGAGAGTGGGGTGCGGTTCAGTCAAACAAGTAAGTAAATGATAATTATTTAACAAGTGATCAGCTCAGTACTTCAGCTAATTTTGAATTCTCTTGCTTTATTCCCTCAAGGGTGTGCTTTGTGATTCAGTCTTAAGCAGCATTAGCAGAGCCTATTATTATTACTGTCTGCAAGCATGCCTGGTCCAGAGTCATTTATGTAATCAATGTCAATTTATATTGGAGAGACTTTGTGCAAGCCTAAGAATCAGTTACGGAACTTGCTTTCAGAGTAAGAAATTACCAGTAGATGCACTTCATTTCAAACAGGTGTTTAATCCATCCTTTACTTACAAAACAGAAATTGTTTTTGTAATAGAGGAAGAGAAGGTGTAGCCTTGTGGAGGCTATTAGCAACTGAAGTGTAGGCTGCTCTGAGGCAGGCACATTATTGGGTATGCAGAAGTGAAAGAGAGCATAGGAAAAATGGTCTTTCTGACCCAGATCCATTTATAGGAGAATTTAAAAGGATGCTTCTGAGAGTTCGAGGCTACAAAATAGAACCAACTTAACAGTAGCCCCAAAATAAATTCTCCAGCAGTCCATCCTTGTACAATATTTTATTTCAAAACCAATAGTTCCAGACACTGAAAGGTAAACGAATAAACACTGCGGGCCAATTACTCCCCTCATTTGGTCAATAAAGGGTTTCCAGTGACTTGAGCAGGAGCTTCAGATACATCCAAGTGGAATATTTGGCTAGATGTACGAATTAATATTTGTACAAAAGTAGAAGCTCCCTGATACACTTCACTAATTCACATCAAGCAAAAACAAACAGTGGCCTTTCCTCAATTTTCAGCAGATTTAGGATCATTTTGTGGTATTGGAATGCCGCTTGTTTAGTGAAAGCCCCTGGCGGGCCGGGCTGGGTTGTTTACCTGCCACGCCGCAGGTCCGGCTGATCGCAGCTCCCAGTGCCGCGGTTCACTGCTCCAGGCCAATGGGAGCTGCTGGAAGCGGCGGCCAGTACGTCCTTCAGCACGCGCCACTTCCAGCAGCTCCCATTGGCCTGGAGTGGCGAACTGCGGCCAGTGGGAACCTCAATCTGCCGGACCTGCGGACGTGGCAGGTAAACAACCCGGCCTGGCCCACTAGGGGTTTTCCCTAAACAAGCGGTGTCCCAAGTTTGGGAAATACTGCTATAGAACATTTACTAGCATACCATGAACTCTTATAATATATAATTAAACTAAACAACACTTTAAGTAAGGGCCTGATTCAGCAAGTTGTTGAACACTTTTTGCATGATGTTAAAGCACCCATTGTGTGTATGCAAGTACGTATATGTAACCCACTGAAGAGGGTGTTATAGGTCCCTAGGGTTGCCAACTTTCTACTCACACAAAACCGAACACCCTTGCCCCACCCCCTGTCCTGCCCCTCCTCTGAGGCCCTGCCCCCCACTCACTCCATCCCCTCCCCCCCCGTTGCTCGCTCTCCCCACCCACACTCACTTGCTCATTTTCATCGGACAGGCTCAGAGGTTTGGGGTGCAGGAGGCGGTGAGGCTCCAGCTGGGGGTGAGGGCTCCAGTGTGGGGCCAGAAATGAGGAGTTCAGAGTGTGGGAGGGGGCTCCAGGCTGAGGCAGTGGACTGGGATCCGAGGGGGGATGAGGGTTCTGGCTAGTGGTGCAAGAGAGGGCTCCGGGCTAGAGTGCAAGAGAGGGCTCTGGGCTTGGGCTGAGGGGTTCAGAGTTTGGGGGGGGGGCCTCTGGGATAGGGCAGGAGGTTGGAGTGCGGGGGCAGTTAAGGGCTCTGGCTGGGGTTCCCAACTCTGGGGTGGGGCTAGGGATGAGGGGGTGTAGGAGGGTGCTCCAGACTGGGATTCAGGGGTTTGGAGGGTGGGAGGGGGTTCAGGGCTTGGGCAGGGGGTTGAGGCATGGGGGGGATGAGGGCTCCAGCTGGGAGTGCGGACTCTGGGGTGGGGCTGGAGATGAAGGGCTTGGAGTGCAGGAGGGTGCTCTGGGCTGGGATCGAGGGGTTCACAGGGTGGGAGGGGAATGAGGGCTGGAGCGTGGGAGGGGATGAGAGGTTCAGGCTCCAGGCACTGCTTACCTCAAACAGCTCCCAGCAGCAGTGGCATGCCCTCCCCCCCCCCTCCCCCGGCTCCTACGCGGAGGCATGGCGAGGCGGCTCCGCACGCTGCCCCCGTCCCTAGTGCCGCCCCTGCAACTCCCATTGGATGGGAACCACAGCCAATGGGAGCTGCAGGGACAGCACCTGCAGACGGGATAGCACACAGAGCTGCCTGGCCGTGCCTCTGTGTAGGAGCCAGAGAGGGGACATGCTGGCTGATTCCCGGGAGCCGCGCACCGCGGAGGCTAGCAGGGAACCTGCCAGCCCCGCTGTGCAGTGCTGCCAACCAGACAGTCAACGGCTCAGTCAGCGGTGCTGACGGGAGCCACCAGGATCCCTTTTTGACTGGGTGAAAACTGGACACCTGGTCATCCTATAGGTCCCCCTCTGTGCCAGTTCACAGAGGATATGAGTTGTTATAGTGCCTAGCTACAGAGCCCTGGCTTTTTAGCTCAAGCTGTAGCAGTTCATGTTTTAAGCTCTGGCGGTTACCAATTCAATTTCTGGAGTATTGGCCAACATGGTGGCCTTCACATATTAAAAAAAACAACCAGCCAATGGTTTGAGCATTGGCCTGCTAAACCCAGCGTTGTGAGTTCAATCCTTGAGGGGGCCATTTAGGGATCTGGGGCAAAAATCTGTCTGGGGATTGGTCCTGCTCTGAGCAGGGGGTTGGACTAGATGACCTCCTGAGGTCCCTTCCAACCCTGATATTCTATGATTCTATGAAGTCAAGATTCCTGAATTAATTACTATAATTTTTATGCAAAACACATAAATGCAGCATTAGCTGTGGAACACTGAGGAAGTACCAACCCTATTGACTCTTTTAGAAGACTAGGAGGATGACTGAGGAAACCACAACTGAAGTCTGTTGGGGGGTGCTGAACTAATGCAGGAAGCCATATAGGCCAGATACTGTCTATCTGAGGGGAAGGCAAAGCGGTGCTATGTGAAGTGAACACTATTTGATTTCAAGTCAAAGTATTTTGGGGTCCCAGATTTTTCCTGGTGCCCAGCTGTGACAGGTACATGTACATACCAAAAAAGGGGAAGAGAGATTGACTTAGAGGCTAGCAGCATCCACTAGGAAGGGTGGCTAGGCTTCCAGCACAGAATTTCCCTCAGACTAGTGTTAGGAGGTGAGCCTCTGGGGAAGATGCCTGTGCTGCTGTGCTTCAACAATCAGAGGGAACATAGCAGGAACTCTGCTTCTGCTGGGCTTTGAGCTCCACTGATCAGGTACTTTCTTCCCTTCCTCGAAGAGCTTAATTTAAACTCTAGACTTTCAGTGTGTCTCAATATGTCACAATTTTAGATATAAGCATCAGGAGAATCATTTTATTTTTTTCCATTGGCTACTTTGTCATAAATATAAATCTGTTATAACAAATAAAGGGAACAATTATTCTTTATTTGTATAATTTCTTCATTAGCCAGTGCAGGAGATGACATCACCCATGTGCTGTATTTGGAAAGCTTGAACTTTGTCAGTGTCTCTGTTTTGAAGCAACTGGGCTCTGAATAAAAAAGTAAACAGCAGTCACTCAACTGCAGAAAAGGGTCATTATTCACTACTTCAAACACTTATAACAAAGAAGACTTTTACTTCAAACTTTCAAGAAAGTTATATCAATATCCTGAGATTAAGTGACATAATTTTGGAGATAATCAACATTTACATGCTTAATTTAAGGGATTTGGTTGTCTATTGATGTATATTTCTAGGAAACATGAAAATGTGCCTATGCAAATGTTTTAGGTGTCTTTGAAATAAATTAAAAATAGAAACTAATTTAAACAATGAAGCAAAAAACAGCAATTTCCTCATTCAACTCTCTTCACAGTACACACATTGCCGCCCTCACTTCCCCCCTTCTCCAAAAAGCAGGGGAAAGAGGAAAACTTGCTTTTACTGAAAAACTCAAGTTTTGGCTCACAATAAGGTACATATCCTCTTTATGTTTATATTTCAAAATATGTTTGTTGAAACACAAGAAATTATACAGCATTCCTCTGAAGACAAAGGTTTACAGTTGGGATTACTACCAAAGCTGGTCAGATCTGAAGGCTAATAGTGAAATTCTAGCCCCACTGAAATCAATGGCTAAACTCCCTCTGACTTCAGTGGGGCCAGATTTCATCTTATAAATTTCAACACTTCTTTAAGGTGACCTGAAATCTCTTTAAGCAGTTCACCATTTATTTATTATTTAAAACAAATAATAGAATAAACTACAGAATGAAAACTAGAGCAAACAGAAGAGTGGCCATCCCAAGTATTGGTCATCCTTTACAAACTTTTAGAAATAAACAGATTTCAGAAATTACATTCAGATAGCATAAATGTAATCAACCCCACTAACAGAATTACCATCAGATTCCCCATCCAGCCACTCCAAAGCTAATCTCATTGCAGGCCAGGGAGAAGTGGTGGGATTTGCTGCCATCCCTGGAGGTTAATAAATTCAAGCTGCTATGGAGCAAAATCAGTTAGCATAAGACTTTGAGACCATGAACTTTGGCATAGAAATGGCCCAACAGTCATCCTGAGTTTCGGGAAACTGGGAACAGTGTGTTTAAGGAGGGGGTTTGTACAAAATGATACCAGGTAACTCCAGGAACACTGAACTGGTACTAGGTTTGGATATTTTAGAATAAAAGGTTGGCAAATAATTAATTGTGAACTTGCCTTGGCCATGAATTAACGTATATGATAATAAGCTAAAATCATTAATAGTCTAGCCTATAGGAGAAGGACATCCCAACATTATTAGGATGAGGAAGTTAGATACGGGCAAGGGAGGCTGAGCATTTGTATGAATATTCATGACAGCCCCTAGGCCCCATAACACTGGTCTACAATTTTTGAGAAGTCGTCTGCTTCAGAGATAAAATGTACTATTTATTATGTATTTTGATGTGCTGAATTCAAATATGACAATTAAAACAACTGATTGGCTACTGTTTCTAAGATATTTAAGTTTTTACATTTTATGTCTATGTATATTGTGTAGATAGTAGAGTTTTAATCATAAATTGTAAACCTAGGTATTTTCATGTGTTTATGGTTGTTTTACATGATAATATTTCACTTGTCCTGTTTATGTAACACTTTAAAAATCAGCAAAAGGTTAATATAAATAAAATTTATTATGAAACAAAAGGCAAAAAACTATTATGTACATAGTTTAGTCCTATTCAGTGTCTACTCAGCGCTTCTTGGCTTGTCTCTTGTATTCATTAAATGGAGCATCTCTTGCCACTGTCCAGCAATAGTTTGCAAGCATTGATGGGCTCCATTTGCCCTGATAGCGTTTCTCCATTATTGCAATGTCCTGGTGAAATCGCTCGCCGTGCTTGTCACTCACTGCTCTGCAGTTCGGTTGAAAAAAATTTAGATGAGAGTGCAAAAAATGTATCTTTAGTGACATGTTGCAACCAAGGCTTTTGTATGCCTTGAGGAGGTTTTCCACCAACAACCTGTAGTTGTCTGCCTTGTTGTTTCCGAGAAAATTTATTGCCACTAACTGGAAGGCTTTTCATGCTGTCTTTTCCTTGCCACGCAGTGCATGGTCAAATGCATCATCTTGAAGAAGTTCACGAATCTGAGGACCAACAAAGACACCTTCCTTTATCTTAGCTTCACTTAACCTTGGAAATTTTCCACGGAGGTACTTGAAAGCTGCTTGTGTTTTGTCAATGGCCTTGACAAAGTTCTTCATCAGACCCAGCTTGATGTGTAAGGGTGGTAACAAAATCTTCCTTGATTCAACAACTGGTGGATGCTGAACACTTTTCCTCCCAGGCTCCAATGACTGTCGGAGTGGCCAATCTTTCTTGATCTAGTGGGAATCTCTTGCACGACTATCCCATTCGCAGAGAAAACAGCAGTACTTTGTGTATCCAGTCTGCAGACCAAGCAAGAGAGCAACAACCTTCAAATCGCCACAAAGCTGCCACTAATGTTGGTCATAGTTTATGCACCTCAAAAGTTGTTTCATGTTGTCATAGGTTTCCTTCATATGGAGTGCATGATCAACTGGAATTGATGGCAAAACATTGCCATTATGCAGTAAAGCAGCTTTAAGACTCGTCTTCAATGAATCAATGAACTGTCTCCACTCATCTGGATCGTGAACGATGTTGAGGGCTGCCATCACACCATCGATGTTGTTGCAGGCTACAAGTTCACCTTCCATGAAGAAGAATGGGACAAGATCCTTTTGACGGTCACGGAACATGGAAACCCTAACATCACCTGCCAGGAGATTCCACTGCTGTAGTCTGGAGCCCAACAGCTCTGCCTTACTCTTGGGTAGTTCCAAATCCCTGACAAGGTCATTCAGTTCACCTTGTGTTATGAGGTGTGGTTCAGAGGAGGAGGAGAAAATGTAGGTCCTGTGACATTGATGGTTCAGGACCAGAAGTTTCATCCTCTTCCTCTTCCTCATCTGACTCAAGTGAGAATGATTTTGGTGCATCAGGAACCGGCAGTCCTTCTCCGTGGGGTACTGGGCGTATAGCTGATGGAATGTTTGGATAATGCACAGTCCACTTTTTCTTCTTTGACACACCTTTCCCAACTGGAGGCACCATGCAGAAATAACAATTGCTGGTATGATCTGTTGGCTCTCTCCAAATCATTGGCACTGCAAAAGGCATAGATTTCCTTTTCCTGTTCAACCACTGGTGAAGATTTGTTGCACAAGTGTTGCAGCATATGTGTGGGGCCCACCTCTTGTCCTGATCTCCAATTTTGCAGCCAAAATAAAGGTGATAGGCTTTCTTAACCATAGTGGTTATACTGCGCTTTTGTGATGCAAAAGTCACTTCACCACAAACATAGCAGAAGTTATCTGCACTATTCACACAAGTACGAGGTACTCTGCTCACTTTGGCTAAACAGAAATGTGTCTCTTTGCAAAATCAGACACTGACAAATAAGAAAGCACGACACTGTATGATTTCTAAAGCTGATATAGGGCAATTTGTTCAGCAGAGTGATGTAAGTTTTGTTATGATTGCATCATGCATGACTTCTAGGAATAACATGATGCAATTCATATCATGTATGACGCAATACCAGCTTCAGATTGCATCATTCATTGTTTTGCCTAAAAGCAAGTACTGTCCAAACCCAGTCATAGATTTATTCATAGATCCAAAGATGTATTTTAGTCATTTCTGGTTTAAATTAAGATCCCTTCCCTTTATAACTCACTTATCCTCTGCCATTCCCAAGTCAAGGGTCGTATATACTGACCCAATAGCATATCTTGAAAACTAGAGCCAATCAACAATTTTAAGCATCATTTTCATTCTCAGTGACCCAGAATTAGTAAAGTTTGACTACATTTATTTCAGAAGCATTTTGACTGTAGAGCAATGTAATAGGTCAAACCATGATGTAAGAGGGAGATCTGGACCATTGGACTTGTCTGGCATGCCAAGGACTGAGCAGGGCCTTTATTTCTTACCATTAGATCCCTAAGGAAGGGTGTGAGTATATGAACATATGTATGAGGAATAGTACAAGAGATAACATTAACTTTGCATTTTTGCTATATCTTTATGTGGTTCAGAAGTTTTTTGTCTTTACTAATTCTGCTAACAAAATTGCTTAGAGTTTTGCTTTGCCCTCCATGTGAGTGTCTTCATTGTGCAAACCAGGGTTCTCAACCAGATATTAAACTGGATAATTTTTATTCTGTTGCACCTGATTCTGGGACTAGAAACCTACAATCCCCCAGCTATTTAATCAGTAATTAACTTTGGAAATCAACAATCAATAATCACTAAGGAATTGGGCACTAAAGAATAGACAACACTTTACCAGAAGCCCCACTCTTTTACACCAATGGGGTTTAAGTTCAGGTGTCTCCACTGAGTGCAACTGTGGCAGACTATCAGTCTTGTAGGCCTATATCCTGCAAACACTTAAGCAAGTTTTTAACTTTATGCATGTGAGTAGTCCATCAAAGTTAATGGCACTATTCACACACACAAAGTTAAGCATGTACATACAGGTTTGCAGGATTGGGGCCTTAGATGGGTAGATCATAAGCTATTTAGGGCTTTATACCAACATCTTAAAATCCACCAAGCATGTAGAAACAAATAGGCTGCTACTGCAGATTATGGAGCACAAGTTAAATGCAGTCTCAAAAAATGCTTCACAAGCTGACCATTGAATTCTGCTCCAATTGCAGTGTCTAGATATATCTGAAATATAGCCCCATGTAGCCACCATTCTTACACATATACAAAATGGTGTTGCAAAGAAGCGACACCTTAAGCTAACTCATAATTTGTCTTGTACTCAGGACCACTGTTTCCTTCACTACACCCACCTCGCAAATAAAGATTCACCATCACGTGCACCTTTTGAGGTAAGCAAGAATATTAGACAGTAAGGAGGACTTACGTTCTACTTAACTGAGAAAACCATGTAAAAATCTTTTTAGACCACAAGGGGCTTTAAATCTACTGTAAGAAAGTCTTTAAGGCAGTTCCATTGTTGCTTTCAATGACCTTCTTATATATTTAGTATAGCATAGCTCATTTAACTCTCCAGATCTTCCTTTCTCCATCTTAGTTATTGAATTCTATAGAAAAAAAGTGCTAGATATTAATATCTCAGCTACAAAAACCAAGACTGCATAATACTGAGTTTTCTTATTAAAAGTGGCATTTTCATTAAAATCCCTTTCTTCCTCATGAAAAATCATGATGGTATGTTATCTGTTCTGATAAAAACATGTTGCAGCAAGTAGGAGGTAATAATACAGTTTAAGAAAAATATTAAATATGATGTCTGGCAAAATGCAATTTACACATTTGTTTTCTTGTTGGTGTGTTATTTTTAGCAAGAAATACTGCACCTGAGGCATCAGTGTAATGCTTTCACTGCAACACAAAGGAAGGAAAGGAAAGAGCTGTGTAATCCCATGAAGGAGGATAGGTTAGAGAGTCTGTCAAGAGCTACTGTGATTAGGTGCCAGTGGTAAACTCAGTGCATTATCCTACTAGTGGAAAAACACTTCAGCTAAAATTAGCATGGAATATGCAGAATAAATGTAATGACAAACCGTAAATTCTGGTTAGCATCAGCCTAGTGCAGAATTAAGAGAGACTATCTACTTAAAAATCCTATTTCTGTCTGAAAATTTTTTACCTTCTGAACTGGGTATTTTAGTTTGGAAAAGAGGAGATTAAAGGGGACATGATAAAGGTCTTCAAATACTTGAAAGACTGCCATAAAAAAGATGGAGAAAAGTTGTTCTGTCTTGCCACAGAGGACAGGACAAAAGGCAATGGGTTTAAACCACACCATAGCAAATGTAGATCAAATCTCAGGAAAAACTGCTTAACTGTAAGAACTTCAGAAAGAGGTTTTCAAAAGGATACTGGATAGCCATCTGTCTTGGATGATTTAGACACACCTAATCCTGCATCTTGTCAGGAGGTTAAACTAGATGACTCTTGCTGTCCCTTCTAACTCTATGGTTCTATCATTCTATACAAGTAATGCCTACAACTGAAAAGGAGTTATATCCTCCCCCCCTCCCCTGACACACATACACACCCCGTTTGTGTACTTTGTACATTTGACTATGATTTTTTAATAGTCACTTTCATTGTTTTTTTCATAATAACTTAGGGTACGTATACTGTAGCAGAGATAACTCAAAATGGCTGCAAAAATGATATTAATAAACTATATATTTTTAATATTAGGTCATTAAGCTTGTTTGTGCCTTTACTGAGGCTTACAAATATATTTATCATTACTTTCATGCGTAAGGGACTTGAAGAGAAGTACCTCACATGCATATATTTTTGTTTATGTAATTATGTGAAATATTCAAGCTATCCAAAGGAATCCCAAGAGACTTCTACATTATCCCCTAGGATAGGCAAATGTCATGAAGGTAAACATGGTTTTGTGGCTAAAGAGATGTTTATTACCTCCAAATGTGTTTATACAGCCTCTAAAATGCAGCTTTATAAGCTCTATTTCTCTTTAATGTTCTACAGTATTTTCTTTTATACTATGTTTTGAAAGATGTATATGTGTTAGTTACTGTAAGTAGCACTTTGTATAAAATATTTCATAAGAATATGTAATTACAAAATGTAAGCAAATGGTAGGGTGTAACTCTAGAAACCATTTGATCAAAAAGCAAACAAACTTATCAGTGTTGAGAAAGAATGATAACATTAATGCATATGTGCAGTAACTAATATCATATTAGACTCATAGAGACTCATAGACTTTAAGGTCAGAAGGGACCATCATGATCAACTAGTCTGACGTCCAGCACATTGCAGGCCACAGAACCTCACCCACCCACTCCCGTAATAGACCCATAACTGCCGCATGAAATATTGAGGTCCTTAAATCATAATTTAAAGACTTCAAGTTACTGAGACTCCATCATTTACACTAATTTATTCCTGCAAGTGACCTGTGACCAGTGCCCAATCTGCAGAGGAAGGCAAATAAAACCCAGGGTCTCGGGCAATCTGACCCAGAGGAAAATTCCTTCCCAACCCGAAATATGGCAATCAATTGAACCCTGAACATTTTGGCAAGACCCAACACCAGACACCTGGGAAAGAATTCTCTGTAGTAACTCAAAGCCCTCCTCATCTAGTGGTCTATCGTCGGCTGTTGTCAATATTTGCTACTAACAGTTGCAGATTGCTTACATGCCATTGTAGGCAGTTTCATCACACCATCCCTTTCATAAAGTTATCAAGCTCAGTCTTGAAGCCTTAGGTTTTTTGCCCCCACTGCTCCCCTTGGAAGGCTGTTCCAGAACTTCACTCCTCTGACAATTAGAAACCTTCGTCTAATCTCAGGTCTAAACTTGTTGATGGCCATTTTATATCCATTTGTTCTTGTGTCAACTTTGGTGCTTAATTTAAACAACTTTTCTCCCTCTCTGGTATTTATCCCTCTGATGTATTTATAGAGAGTAATCATATCTCCCCTCAGCCTTTATTTGGCGAGGCTAAACAAGCCAAGCTTTTTGAGTCTCCTCTCATAAGGTAGGTTTTCCATTCCTCTGATCATCCTAGTAACCCTTCTCTGCAACCAGGGCCGGCTCCAGCTTTCTTGGCGCCCCAAGCGGCGAAGAAAAAAAAAAAGAGAGAGAAAAAATAAAAACCCGATTGAGCTGCCGCCGAAGTGTAGCTGAAGAGGAAGACAGGGAGTGAAGGACTCGCCGCCGAATTGCCGCCGAAGACTGAAGCAGAGCAATTGAGCTGCTGCCGAAGTGGAAGGTTTGTATCCATCACAGCCTAAGTCCATCCCTCTTCAGTAAATCTCTTTAATGGAATTTACGTACATGCTAAATGCTTTGATGAAAGGGATGGTTTGTAGCATTGGAGCATAGTGCACAACATGTATTATTAGCCATGTCTGAATGACATTTCTTCCATCTCAATTATAGTTGAAGTATTTTTCAACAAAGAATTGTGTTTTTCTTTCACATAACATCTGCTAAGTGCAAAATTGGTTTTGTAATGCCTCAAAATGATATTACATTGCAGAAGAAACCTTTTCAGTCAAATTATTCTACCTCTTATTACTAATACTAAAAATATAAGAAATAATGCATGTGTTTTATATATACATTTCAACACTAACATTTTTCTACTTTGCGTCTGAAGACAGTGCTAAACAAGACTAACTAAAAGAAAACATTTACATATATCTGATTAGTAATACTGTAAAGTTGGTAATCTGGATTTATAAACATATTTGTTCCTCAAATAGAAAAAAACAGATACAACCTAAATTAAAAGCTTTCCATTCTGCAAGTAAAACACAAGAACAAAATAATTGACTTCCCATTCTGACAAACTAGGCTAGGGCTGCCACTCTGTTTCTACCCCTTAGATACTGATAGACTTTTGCCAAATTATTTGCCTTTTTAAGAACCTACTCTATTATGACCAAACTAATATAAATATGCTTATTGAGTTGATGGCTGGCCAGGTCTGCAGGTCTTTTCAATATTGACAAAATTCTGAATTCAATTGTCCTGTCTTCTGTGATTTCTAATTTCCCAATATTCCATCATGTTTACAAACAAAGCAACAAATCTTCTGTTACTTGGTTGCTGGCCCCTTTAAGGGGATACCAGGCCCAGATTACCCATGAGTTAATTTAAAGGAACAAATCCATCTAGGCAGTTAATTGAATAATGAGCATGTGGGCTAGAAAAAAAAGCCATCAGGGCTGAGTTGCAGGGAGATGCTCCCTAGACAGAGGAGCTGTCTGAGATCCTAGCAAGAGGTGGACTGTGGCCTGTGAACTTTTCCAATCTGACAGATGAAAGTAGTGAGTAAAATGGGGCTATCGGGGAAAGAGCTGACTGAGGGCTACCATTGGCCTGAAGCATAACCTTTTCAGGAAGATATCTAGAGAGGACTCCTGGCTTAAGAAGAGTGAGACACTTCAAATGATAACCCAAACTGGGGAGGAGGGCTGGGCACTCCTGAGCTTGGGAGAGGATGGCTGTCAGCATTGACCCAGATCCTAAGGAAGGGTTGACTTGAGAGGTTAACAAAGAGAGGTTTTCTTTGGAAAAGGAGCTAAATAATGAGACCCCATAAAGGGGGGTTCTTGTTCACAGCTCCTGGGTCTAAGTAAATCATTGCAAGAACACAAGAGGGAGAGAAAAATGTGACCTAGGAATTATTTTGGGAAGCTATATGGCCTTTGTTATACAGCAGATCAGTGGAGATCAGATATCTGCAAACTATGAAGTGTGCCCCTCTAGTGGGGCGTGGAGGAACGTTCAGCGCGGGGGGAAGGCGGGCTTGCTCCGCCCCCAGCCCAGCTCCAGCCCAAACCACAGCTCCACTCCACCCTCTGCTCTGTTGCCAGCCCAGCTCTGCCATCATTCTCTCTTCACCCCCAAGCCAGCTCCACCTCTAGCCCAAGCTCCTCCCCCATCCCCAGTTCAGCCTCCAGCTCCACCTTGAGACCAAGTGCCTCTGCTGAGTGAACTGTGCTGTAATGGGGGAAGTGGGGGCACCGTCAGATTCTATTACTGGTAAGGGGGGGCACGACAGGAAAAGTTTGGGCGCCACTGGACTAGATGATCACAATGGTTCCTTCTGGCCTTGATATTTATGCATCTAATAAAGTAGACAACCGGCAGCAAAGCCACACCATGCCACAAGGAGGTGTGCTCAAGGGTGTTGCCCTGCAAACTTCTTTCACAAACAGATTTTGTTTAGAAATTGTATCTTGACTATCTTGGATATAGTATTCTACAGCTCCCCTCCACCACCCAGAACAAATTAAGTGAGAACTCATTCTTCCCTGTACACATGATGGCAGTCATTTTTGGATCATTACTCTAGGAATTATTGAGAAAGAGCTGCTCTTATTATTTTGGGGAAGTTCTCTGGTCTGTACAGGAGGTCAGACCAGATAATCACAATTGCCCCTTCTGTCCTTGAAATCTACAAATATAACTGTTGATACTTTTACTGCTTCCTTTAATTTCCCCCATATTTCTCCACTTGCAGCATTTAATAGCAGACCTATGAGATTAAATCAG
The DNA here is from genome assembly GCF_013100865.1 of Trachemys scripta elegans. Lineage (NCBI taxonomy): Eukaryota > Metazoa > Chordata > Testudines > Emydidae > Trachemys > Trachemys scripta. Next base: position 111,733,208 of record NC_048300.1, read on the forward strand.
TCTTGACTAGTAAATACATCCATGGAAAAGAGCTTCAGTCCATTTTGTACTATCTTGTAGGTGACGGGGTTAGTATAACTTGACCAAAATGTTAAAACCTTCTTGTTAAGCTTTTGCTTTTTAGTGGTTTTTTATGGCATAAACACAGGTTGATCTTTGTCATTTTTGGGGTGTTGAAAATGAACAAAGGCTGCTCCTGAAAGTAGCAGATATTGAAACGCTGCTGAAGGTCAGGAACAGGAACATAAATTATCATTGCGACTATGTTTCAGAGATGATGATGATGATGACATAAAAATGTCTCATTTACAGGATCATCAGACTCATCAAATTTTCTGTGCTTTCAATAGACACGTTTCAATCAATGGCACATTTGAACTTGAAGGAGTCAAAGGAACCAATTTTTTGTATTTTGAAATGGCACAAATCCTTTCTATCTCCTTACTTAACAACTCTTGACAATATTTACATTTAACTTTAAATGAATGATCAATTTTCATTATTTCAGACCACTCAATCACTTGTTTCCTTTCACTTCCTTCAGCTCTAGGCACATTGGGTTGGATACATCCATACACTGGTGTTGTACAGCTAGAATGACAAGGACATTCCTGAATTCACTGTGAAGACTGAATAACAACATGACTTAGCATACATTACATAGACCCATGGTATCAAATGCCCTGCTCACCCTCTAAAGTTATTGGATTTTAATAAACCATGTCTCCCCTAAGAGTTCATAACTCCACCGAATCCCATTTCTTTGACTTCTAATGACTGTTGGTTGCACCCACCAGCCACACCCAGGGCTCTGATCACCAATGGCTGCATCCATTTTCCTAGACACTTAGCCAGCTCTGTACTTCTCTTATTATTTCCTAATACGCAAAGCACAAAGAGGAAGTTACTCACCTTGTGCAGTAACAATGGTTCTTTTAGATGTGTGTCCCTATGGGTGTTCCACTCTAGGTGCATCTATGTCCCTGTGCTTCTGATAGGAGATATTTGGTAGCAGTGTCTGGTGGGCCTGCACATGTGCTGTCCCCCCTGCGCTCTGCCTCAAGGCTAACTAGTGCTTCTCTACCGCAGAGCCCCCATTGAGAACTCCAAAGCAGAGGGAAGGAGGGTGGGTTGTAGAACACCCATAGGGACACATATCCCGAAGAACCATCATTACTGCACAAAGTGTGTAACTTCCTCTTCTTCTTTGAGTAGTGTCCCTATGAGTGCTCCACTGTAGGTGACCCCCGAGCAGTATCTCCAATGGGAGGTTGGGGCTTCAAAGTCAAGTCTATTATGGATGACAATACTGCTGAGCTGAAGATGGCGTCGGAAGCAGAGTCTCCGGTAATCACATAGTATTCTATGAAGGTATGCACAGAAGCCCAAGTGGCTGCCCTACAGATTTCCGAGACAGAAACACTCTTGAAAAAGGTGACAGAGGTGGAAATGTTTGTGCTGATTCTGAATGGAGGTAACACCTTGCAAACATGATAGCAGTGGTTGATATAGTTTTAGACCCATTTGGAGAGTCTCTGGGCTGATTTTGCTGCACTTTTTGACCTTTCTTCAATGGAGAGGAAAAACTTCCTAAAGGCCTTCATCTTGTTCAGATAAAAGGCTGGGGGAAGGGGAAGCGGGGGGGATAGAGGTTCACTATGCACTTGAGGAATCTCTTTGTAGTCGGGTGGGTGAAAATTGAGTATCCCTCTACTTGCTGATGGAAAGCCGTTATGGCTGCAAGGTGCACTTTGACCGAACGGCAGGATAGCCCTGACCTCTTGAGATGTAGCAGGTAGTCCAACATCATGGGAAGGGTGGAAGATCCCGGGGTATAGTGTCTGGAATTGCACCAAACCTGAAACCTAATCCACTTTTGCAGGTAAATGCATCAGGTAGCCGATTTTCTACTGGAGGGATCGGCAACCTTTGGCATGCGTCCCGTCAACGAAATCTGCTGGCACGCCAGGATGGTTTGTTTACCTGCAGCGTCCGCAGCTTTGGCCGATCGCAGCTCCCACTGGCCGTGGTTCGCCAGTCCAGGCCAACGGGGGCTGCGGGAAGCGGCGCGGGCTGAGGTATGTGCTCATGAATAGTCTGGCATGAGATATTACAAACATGCCTGCTGCTATGTGTCCCAGAAGCTGGAGGCAATGGGTGGCTGACATTTGTGGGCTGGCTTGAATTGTCTCTATGAGCATGGTCAGGCTGCGAAATCCATGTAGCAGGAAGAATGCTTTCACTTGCAGTGAGTCCAGATCAGCCCCTATAAACTCCAAGCACTATACCGGAGTTAAGGTCAATTTTTGGACATTGATTTGTAGCCCCAGCTTCGTGAACATGTCCATAGTTCCATAGGTGGCCTGTAGGGTGTCTTCGAAGGAGTTGGTCCTGAGGAGACAGTCATCCAAGTATGAGTAAATCATGATCTCCAGGGTGTGCAGATGAGTCGCTACTACAGAGAGGACCTTGGAGAATACTCTGTGAGCCAACGAGAGGCCAGAGGGGAGTACTCTGTACTGATAATGGTCCTGACCTAGGGTAAATCTGAGGAATCATCTGTGGGATGGTAGAGTGGATATGTGGAAATATGTATCCTGGAAGTTGAGGACCGAGAACCAGTCTCCCTGTTCCAGAGATGGGATAATCACTGCTAGTGTGACAGTCTTGAATTTTTGATCCTTCACGTATTTGTTCAGGTCTCTGAGGTCCAGTATGGGTCTCCAACCTCTCTTTTTCTTGGGGATCAGGACATAATCAGGAATAAAAACCTTTGCCTCTGAGATGTATGGGAACGGGCTCTTTGGCTCCCAGGCGTATGAGGTGACCTTTACCCTGTCTTAACAGACTCTCTTAAGAAGGGTACCTGAAGAGGGACATGGAGGATGGGTAGGAGGGGAGGAAGGTGAAATGGATAGAATACCCAATGGAGATAATCTTTAGGACCCATCTGTCAGTTACGAGTTCCCAATTTTGAAGGAACAGAGCAAGGCGATGGACGTGAACAGAGCAAGGCAAAAGGATGTAAGAGGTTGGAAAGTTGCAGCTGATGTCACAATGGTCTCTTGGGCCTTGACCAAGGCATCAATACTGTTGTTTCAAAGTGGAAGGCTGTGATATTGAGGATTGAGGTCCTGATGGTTTATGCTCTGAAATGGGGACTTTTTCTGCTGAGGCTCATAGCAGCACTGTGGTGGGTACTAGGGCCAAGGTGACTTATGGGAAGACTGATGGCTAAATTTCCTTTTCTGTCGGGGTGTATAGATCCCCAGTGACCGTAGCATGGCCCTGGAGTCTTTGAGTGTGTGGTGTGATGCATCGGTCTTATCCATAAAGAAGTTGGAGCCTTTGACAGGGAGATCCTTGACTATTGTCTCTACCTCCTTCAGCAGCCCTGAAAGATGCAACCACAACGTGTGTCGCATCATGATTGCTGTTGAAATCGAGTGGGCCACTGTATCCATGCCATCTAGTGTGGTCTGGAGTTCTGTTCTCACCACTAACTGTCCTTCTTATATGATGGCCCGAAATTGTTCCCATTGTGACTCCAGAAGGTGGTCGATAAAGGTGTTGAGTTTGATGCAGTTCATCTGGTTATATTTAGCCATTAGGATCTGGTAGCTTGCAATTCTGAATTGCAAGGTTGCAGAAGAGCCTTCCTTCCAAACAAGTCAAGCCTTTTCCAGTCCCTATCGTAAGAGGTGGATTTTGAGTGATGTTGGCAGCCACAGGAATTCACTGCATCCATCACAATGGAATTAGGTGGAGGATAGGAAAAAAGAAATTCTATATCTTTAATACTGAGAAGAAAAGATGAACAAAAATGTTAAGAATATCTAAAAGAAAGACTTCTAAAGAGATAAAGAATCTGTGAACAGACTGCTAATTGCCAATCAGAAGTGCAGGGATGCAGACACACCTACCGTGGAGCACTTAGAGGGACACTACTCAAAGAAGAACCGTAATGTTCTCATCACTTCCCTTTTAACTGTTCAAGTTTTCATTTACAGGTTAAAATAGTATATACACCTCCAAGCGTTTGCTGATGATGTAGATCCTTCTCCCATTCCACTCTGACAAATTATATACAGGAATAATCTGTCTAGAAAGAATGTGTATGGAGCCACTGTTGGCCAGAACATTGGCTTGGAATTAGTGTGTACCCAGAAGAGACAGGAAGAACACAGCTGACTTTCAGATTCTATACAGAATTTTCAGGGCAGCTAGAAAAATCAGTCTGACTGGTAAACTGAGTAATTTTGATTGAAGTCTAGGAGAGGAATAAAAATGGAACCCTTCAATACCATATGTACAGTCACTTTCCCACCTAAAAAGATACTTAAGCTCAAACATGAAATCTGCCATCAGACTCAGAAACCCTATTTGGTATCCTGAATGTCTGTGATTTTAGAGTCTGGCTGTGAAGATTCTAGTAATAGACTGAAAACCAAGAGACTTGCTTTCATTTTCTTCACTTTACCTTGTTATTTTAAACTTATGGCATTATTATTTTGTCAGCAAGAAATGGAAATAAATCACTCCACTGAAGAGCATCAAGCCTCCACTCTCGATTCCTTATATATGATCTGAATAATGGTAAAGTGTCTCCTCAGTGCAGTGATAGGCTTCATTTCTCATTGTTGCCAAAGAAAATCCGCTCGCAGTGATCAATGTACTACGAAATGGAAAGAATGCTAGTAAAGACAGCATAGAAGTTTTAACACACTATTATAAAGTAAGGTTTTAATTTTCAAATTAATCTACACACCCCTGGAAAAAATAGTGTTAATAATAGAAAGATAGGGTTGCCAAGCCTCCAAGATTGTCCTGGAGTCTCCAGGAATTAAAAGATTAATCTTTAATTAATGCGATGATACCTCCAGGAATACAGCCAACCAAAACTGGCAACCTTATAGAAAGAAGAAAATTGTAGGTAAATGTGGTTGTGCGACCATGATTATACTGAAGATAGAGCATTTGTGGAAAGTTTCTATCAAATGTACAGTGGATAAAACAAATAGGATTCTATTAAAATTTAGTACGTTTCTATAGAAATTATTTTAACAACCTATATAGTGAGATTACCACTCTTGTTATGGCTCCTTTACAACACATAAAGGGACCAAAGCACCACCAAGAGGCTCTAAAAATGCTAGCCAAGGGAGAATTCCCCCAGTGCAGGAACTGTGGTAGACAGCCACAAGCTGTATGCAGAGGACTGTCATCTAAGCCCTGGTGTAGGGGTGGTGTCAAAGGTGTGGGGGGTGGGGAGAGGGGGGTGAGCTCATAGCACTTAGCACCAAACACATTCTCGCCAGCCAAGGAAGGATCCTGTCATTTAGCACTCAGGGCTGTCTAATCACTACCAAGGGCCGCTCAGGCTCCCAGAGCAGCTCCTAATCAGGAGTGCACAAGGGTAGCTTTAAGCCATTTTAGCCTCCTCTCCTCACTATGCTGTGTGCATCCAAAAAGTGCAGCACAGAATGACACCCATAGAATTTAACAGACAATGATTTTTTCCCTATAGGTTTTAAGCCTAGGACAGGAATATTATCCTTTCTTGTTTTTAAAAAAAATTGCAGTGATATATTTATAGGATGAGGTGGAGTCATATACTGTTTGCAAAGTTCTGTGCTAGAGAAGGACACAGGTAGTAACATTTGGATCTCGATTTCAAACACTGCAAAGCACCGGGGCTGCCTCACTCAGCTGGTTTGGGTTCAGCCCATCATAAAGATACAGACCATTTGAAAAATTTGGAACCAGATTCTATTCCAGATTGTGAACCCAGGGATGGTCATATTTTGGACTTTATTTGGGGTCCATCTTTATCCTCTATCATGTCAGAACACACGAAAATATTTATATGCAGAGATTATCCCAGAATATGCACTAGTCTAATTGTTGCAACCAAGAAATACTCTTGCTCCTAAAGAAATAAAGCTTTTGGCACACATATCATTGAGAAGCAGAAGAAATGCCTGCATTACCCTTTGTTAAACTCAAGTAAGTTCCCTAGCAACCCAAGCATTATCTTTGTGGTGGATAAAAACACATGGGCATAATTCAGAAGCTGAGCGTCTTTGACAGCAATCATGGTTTTTGACCACTGAAATTAATTACCCAAGATCCTGGCTACAGTTCAAGTATTTTCCTTCAAGGATATAAGCATCAGTAGGGTATTTTGCCTAATGCTAATGCACTTCACTTTCTGCTACATGATGAAAATCAATTTCTGTGTACCTGATGTACAAAACAAAGTGCAGAGGATACCAAACAAAAATCGTCACATTAAACTTTGGTATGTCCATTGACAAGAACACAACCGCAGTGTCAAGGTGACTTTTTTAGATTCATGTGAAGATATAATTAATGGTCTAACTAAAAATACTTTCGGAAAACCACCTTCTTTAAGAAAAATGCAAGTTTTTTTTCCCCACTGCTACATTTCAGATAATGGTGTTAATGTAAGCTGGCTGAGGCAAAACTGAATCTAGGGACAAGAGCGGTAAAGAAGGCAGTCTGCAATTGGAATTCTAGGACAATTAATTTATATTGTCCTCTGTGTATAGTGGAGTCATTAACAGACAAATGAGATGTTAAAAAAAACCCACACACATACTTGATTAAAAAAGCTACATATTTGATTTAAAAAAAAAATCAAGGATCACTGAGGAAAATTATATGATGGAATATCCATCTCTCTTCCTGCTGGGGCAAAGAACCATTGCTTAATGACTTCTCATGCTGTCCTATAATCCTCCAGTTTATGGAGGATAAAGGAATAACCCTCATTAGCTAGCCTGATATAAGAAACCTGTTTCCTTTATAGTGGATTCTATGGGGTCCACTGAAACTTGACTGCTTTCTAGACCTGTATTTTCCTCCACATTTAAATCTCAGGATTAAACAACACCGGTGGTATCCTGTGTCCCTGCCCACAGGGCTGGGTTTACTCCAGTGTATGCCTTGTTCTAAAATGGCAGAATTCATGCTGAGCAGACACCATTACCATCTAATAAAGTAAAAAATGTGTTCCCTCAATTTCTTGGCTCTCCCTTGCTTTCATCTTGTAAGTTGTTGTTGTTGTTTTTTTTTTTTAAGAAATGATTATTCAAATACAAAGAGGTAAAACAAATGCTGCTAGTTTAAGATATGCACCTTTCAGCAGGTACAAACACAAGCCATATGTTTATAACCTGCTCTTTTATTTATGTGAGTAGAACCAATCTCCCATTCTCCATATCAGCATATCCTAAGCATTTCTACATGGATATTTGGGATTGGATTGGCCTTGTACACAGCATCTTCAATGCTATTCACCAAGTTCATTTGTTTTAAAGTTCCCTATAACACACATACACACAGTATATGTTGGAGTTGTCTCACTTGTTTTCTTTCACCACTATCATTCCTGTGTTATACAGACAATATTATTATGTAAACAAAGGTGTGAATACTTCATATTACCTAGTTAAGGTTATGGTCTAAATTTAATTATGGCAATTGATAGCCCCATTGCACATGGCTAAAAAAAGAAAAGAAAGAAAGTAAAACAAGCACACATTTCATTGGCTTGTAGGTTGACACAAACAGGCAGTATACTTTTTAACTAAACTACCTCATTACATTTTAGGAGTCTATTATTTCTTGTCTTATTATTATTCTAAATACAATAATATGGCTTCTGTGACTCATGCATAGTAACTCAGGACAGATTTCTTTCTGGTGTACATTGCATTAGTCATACTTTTCTCGAACACAAATGATATAAAGTGCAGCCTCTGTACTTGCTATTGTATCCTACAAAAATACTACTATATTATCTGGTGCTGCAATTAACAATGGAATATAAACAAATGTCACTCTAAAATAGTTTCTGAAATTCAGGAAGATGGGGGGATCATTCTCTTTTGCATTCTTTTATTGATACTACTGCAGAGTTCATTGCTGCATAATAATTCCTCCATTGCTTGTCAGAAATATAAGCTAAAAGAGAAAAGTATAAAGGCCATAGAAAATGAAGTTAAGAACCACAAAGGGAAGGTTTATGGTATATCTTTTGTCCTAAGAAACAAAGAACTTGCTTACAAAATCAGACAAAAATACAAATGATTACTATTACTGAAAAACTGCTTACTTTCTCATTTTGTCTATATGAAATTTTAGTTTGTACTGACTTCATTTGTGCTTTTTAGGTAGCCTGATGTAAACCAGTCAAATATCTAGATGAGTCGATGTAACCACTGGAAGATCTCTGCGTAACCCCAGGAGTATGTGTACCCTTGGTTGAGAACCACTGCCCTTGTTAATCTGTGGCAGGATTTGGTTAGCCTATGTTAACCACCCGATGGACTCATCCTCTTTGGCAAAGTTGAATAAGTTAAGGCAAGTCTCACCCTTTAGTTGTTCATCTCTAATTTGCTGAAGTCAGCTGGTAGATGCTGGAATTGCTGCCAGGACAAGGTCAATGTAGACTTTGACATATATCTCTACAGACTTTTCTTCTGTTGGTGGCTGCTTAACTGGGGCTCTAAGTAGACTTTCTGTAGCTATGAGTGCTTTCCCTGGTATGTGTTCAAAAGACTATCACAAGAGAAAGCGAGGCCTCTGGTGGATAGAGTAAACATGCAAATGAAATGGTGGCTGCCTACAGGAGGAGTGATAGTGATGGGAGCATGTCTCTCCCTCCCTTAAGTTAGGAACCCCTTCATCCTGATCCCATTAGGGGTTGCATGACCTCTTTGCTGGGCCTATTCCTCACCTCCTGATTGCAGCTTGTGCAGCTCAACCTGGGCCAGGTTTGGTGAGACTGAGCAGGCTAATGGGCAAATGAGGCTCGGGATTGATGGAGTGGGGGAAATACACTATAAGAAATCCATGTACATCCATATATGTAGCCATGTAAATGAAATTACCTGGGAGAATAGCTTCAATGTGATACCAAAGTAACTTCCCTCTCCCTTCTCTAAATTTACCCTTCTCAGATATTTGGGAGCTGGCCTTCCTGTATCAGTTTTATTAATGCATCACATTCCAGGTTGTCAAGCTTAATGGGTGATATGGGCGTTAGAGTGAATGACACTTGGTGTTTGTTAAGTTGACCAGCTGGTTGTCAACCAAATGTCCATATCCAAATAATACTGACCTGCCCAAAAAGTGTCACATAATTTAAATTATGTATTGCATGTAAAGCGCTTTGAGATCCTTACATAAAAACTTCTATTAGAAGTGTTATTATTAAAATGAAGAATGGTTCTCTAGAGCAGTGGTTCTCAACCAGGGATTGGGGCCCCCTGGGGGGCTGTGAGACGGCTTCAGGGGGTCTGCCAAGCAGGGCCAGCATTAGACTCTCTGGGGCCCAGAGCGGAAAGCTGAAGCTCCACTGCATGGGTCTGAAACCCGGAGCCCTGAGACCCATCATCCGGGATTGAAGTCGAAGCCTGAGCAATGTAGCTTCATGGAGGCCCTCTGTGGTGTGGGGCCCTAGGCAACTGCCCTGTTTGCTATTCCCTAATGCCGGCCCTGGCTTTTATATGCAGAAAAAATAGTTGTTGTGGCACAGGTGGGCCATGGAGTTTTTATATCATGTTGAGGGGGGCCTCAGAAAGAAAAAGGTTGAGAACCCCTACCCTAGAATATAATGGTGATGTGCTTTATCCAGTCAATTTTAAATGGCTCAAGTTACTGAGGTTCTATCACTTCCTTTGGGAGATTATTTCTTATTGTAATAGATTTTAGTATTAGGAAAAGTATGATATTCAGCTTCAATCTTCCTTTGCTTGTTTACATCCAGTCACGCCTAGTTATTTTGTTTGAACTACCCCTAAGCCATTCTGCTCTCTCCTTGGTGTTTGCACTCTTAAAATACTTATGATGTTTAGCATATCCTTCATTAGTCATAATTTAGACAAGCACCATGCATTTAGCTCTTTTAGTTTTTCCTCATAAATCAGTCCTTCAAGCCCATTCATCATTTTTATTGCTCTTCTTCTAATGGCTGATAGTGTTCAAAACTACAGTGTCCACAACTGTAATAAGCAAGAGAAGAAGGAAAACAAAGACTGGAGTTAAATAAACAAAACTTTTGATCTTATATATCTGCCTACAAATGTGCCTATATATCTTACCCCAATGTACTGAAGCCTGTTTTGTGGAAACATTTACAGTATTTAAGATCTGTCATGCTTCAAAAATAGTTATCACTTTTGTTCAAGATTAGTCCACAGCTTGACAGGCAAATAACATATTTTTGACAGACAAATATTTACAATACCCTATCCTAATGGTTTCAGGTTAGAACAAGGACACTTCTTTTCCCCCATAAGGATAATGAATACTGGAAGCCCGACATCTGAGGCTTTATGGCTGAGGTGTAAGTTTTAATGAAACTATTTATAAAATGAGATCTATATTCCTGATGAGAGCAAGGACCTACTCTACTAGCTTTCTCGTACAGACAGCTTTATAACATAGACCATTCTGAAAGATTTACTATACGAGAGGAAGAAAATCCCATGGGAGTTAAGGGCAAACACTTTGTCTTGTAGTTCGCTAAGCAGAGCTAATGTACACAGAGCAATCAGTTAGGCTTATGGATACAGGTCCTGTATTATGTGTGTGTATTGTGTTGTGTATATATAAGAGAATACACATACACATACACACACATACAAAAAATGGAGGCAGCAAAAATTAATAAATCAACTTAACGTTGGATATTTTGAAGCCATGTTGTTGTGTATTTGTTTCAATTTTAGAAATAAAGAGAATTAGAAAAATGGATTTTTTCTCTAAAGGAATACACCCATTAAAATGTGATATAAATAATCAGTGTTCATTTACCAAAAGTTATAATGGCTCAGCTCATACTAACTCTACTCCTTTTATTAAGGGTCTGTCAGCGGTCTCATTACAAATCTAATTTTTTGAGGGGTTTATAACTCAGCCATTTTAAATTTGCTTCAGTATGAAACCTGCCCCAAAGGGTAACTAGCCTGCATTAATTGTATTAATATGTATTGTATGTTTAGTGTATGAAGTTACTGTGGTTATTTTGAGATTACAGGTGCATAGGAAAATGCAGAATTCTCAAGCCTTCAAATGTGTAAAAACAAAAAAGCAACAAATGTAAAGAATTTTTTTTCCTACTTGAAAAATTGGTCTCTGTGAGCTCCTCTATATCAAACCAGGTAAGTTGGGTTTACTCATTTGTCAGCAGGAGGATAGATTACAAATGAACACTATATGCATTTTTCAAGCAGTAGAACCTCATATAATTATAAAATAAGGATGAAAACATTTGACAAAAGTTAGGTAATTAGAGAAGATATAGCTACTTAGATATATTTAGAGATATAGCTCTACAATTGTGGTCTCATTGAACATGCCACTGCCCCTCAGAGAAGTCTGCCTTTTTGATAAAGTATTCATGTAATAAACATACACTTTACTCTTTACATCACTTCAAAGATTTGAACAAAGGTGTAATTCTAAGCTTATCTTGGCAGTGAATAGCAGAATCTTTATCCCCACCTTATCCTCATGAAAAGTGTCTTGAGAGAACAAGACCTGGAATTTGGTTCCTGATCTGACTGACTAAATGATAACCATAAGGATGTTTTGTGATGTAAAATAAGCCCTCTGAGTTTCAGTGGGCAGTTGAATCAGAGGTTATGCAACCACAATGGGTTCCCATTCTATTTTTAAAAGAGCAGATCCATGCAAAGAAACCTTTGAAAAATGGGGGACCCATTTAAGGGCACGTCTACACAGGGACACACAGGAAAGTTAAGGCAAATCAACGTAAGATGTAAAGTCAATGCCCCTCAGTTAAATATGTTAAATCCCATGTGGATGGTTTCATCCAGAAGTGAAATGATCGTGGTTTGCTGTAAGTGAGCTAAGACCATTTTACTCCTAAATGAGAGCATGCTTTAACTTATGTGCATTGACTTCACAACTTTAATTGATTCTCCTTAAATTTCTTGAGTGTCCCCATGTAGACAAACCTGGGAGTAAGGTCACTAAGGGCAAGTCTACACTACAAACTTGTTCTAATGCAAATTACATTGGCATAAAGTCTCTGCAGTCAGTATATCGCTGGTGCACGTACATACTTGGCTCCTTGTGTTACTGCTGTGCATACTCACCAGAAGTGCTTGTTTTGATGCACACTGTGATGCACCATGGGTAGGTATCCCAGTGTACAACTCGCCATCATCCATCTCACTGTCTTTTGGGAAGTTTTGGCAATTCATGGTGGGGCAGAAGCAAGTCGCACAGGAATGACTTTCTCCATTCTATAATGCTATGTCTATTCCATAAATTTTGTTCCTATTTTTAAAATCCCACAAATATGCATGGGACTTGCTACTGTCCTCCATCTCTGACAGAAGCATGGAACCTATACAGCTATGCCTTATTGTCATGAGTATTGCAACCACAGGATGCACGATCCTCTGATATTTGCAGAGAAGAGCCACCAGGAACACAATTTCCTGGGGGACAGATTGCTGTCAGACATAGCAGAACCAATTCATGATCGTTGGTGGTTTTCACAGAGTAGCTACAAATGGTTACCAGAGTTACCTATGGAGGAGGGCTCTGTCCTTCTCCCGCGATGCCTCCCCTCCCCCCCCGGCACATTTGGCCATTCTCCCTGGCAGCTGGGCCTGGGTGGGGAGTGACAGGGAGCCACTTCTCACACTGGCTGAAGATGGTCGCTCCAGGTCATTGCTCTGTACAGTGTAGCAGCTGCCTGAGAGAGAGCCGGCTGGGGAGGTGGCGGCAGCAGGATGCACGGGACCAGCTGCCAAGGACAGGGGCCGAGCGAGCTGGAGCCCCCTCTCCCTTTCCTGGCACGTTTCCAGCTCACTCGTGAGGTTTTAAAAGAGGAGGGAAGATTCCAGTCTCTGTGACCCCTGGGCAGTGGAGTTCACAACTGTGTCCAGAGCAATCCATGTCAGACATTGTGGGTCAGCTGCTGGAGGACTTTTAGGGTCAACAGAGGTAATGCAGTGTCTACATTCACACTGTGTTGACATCAGTATATGGGGCCATGGTCAATGCCACTTAGGGAGGTGGTCTATTACTCTTACTTACAAAACACTACTAATGTTTTAAGCCAAAATAAGTGGAAGAAATGAGCCCAAATACTATGATATGTAGAAATAACTGAAGTTTTGAGACCTTGCCAGCAAAAGCCACTCCTGGCTTTTTATTCATCAGTCATCCCTTTTCAGTCAGGCAGGCAGTCATTATCTCTCAAAAGTGATGAAGAACCAACCAATATCTGAAGATTGGAGTGAAATATGGGAACATGATGAAGATGGTACAGACTGCATAGTAGAAGAGACAGTTTTCTGAGGAAAACCTCTGAGAACCAGCAGTGCGTCAAACAAGGGAGTAACTAGGATAAGGAGAGGTTACTCAAGTTCTTTTAGATGTGCACCCCTGTGGGCTCTCCACTTCAGGTGTGCGTGCACCCTGTGCCTTTGGTTGGATATTTTTAGTAGCATGCCTGTTCAGCCCTTCATGTGCCCTATATAGGGCTGTATGGGTAAATTGCCCTCAGTTCCTTCTTCTCTTCAAAGTCCCACAGACGAAACTCTAAACAGAGGGGAGGAAGATGGGGAGTGAAGCACCCACAGGGACACACATCTTGAAGAACTCCAGTTACTGCACAAGGTGAGTAACCTCCCCTTCCTCTTTGAGTAGTGTCCCTGTCAGTGCTCCACTTCAGGTGACTCTCTAGCAGTAACCCCTTAAGGAGTTGGGAGTTTTGGACCAGAGTCCTTCACAGAAGAAAGAACTGCGTGGCTTACTGCAGCATCTGATGTGGCAGAGTGAACCAAAGCATAATGGGTGGAAAATATATGCACCAAGACCCATGTGGCAGCCTGGGGCTTGTCTATACTTACGCACTGGTTCGGCGGCAGGCAATCGAACTTCTGGGTTCGATTTATCGCGTCTTGTCTGGACACAATAAATCAAACCCAGAAGTGCTTGCCGTCGACTCCGGTAATCCTGCTCGGTGAGAGGAGTACGCGGAGTCGACGGGGGAGCCTTCCTGCCGCGTCTGGACCACGGTAAGTTCGAACTAAGGTACGTCGACTTCAGCTACGTTATTCACGTAGCTGAAGTTGCGTACCTTAGTTTGAATTGGGGGGTTAGTGTAGACCAGGCCTTGCAGATTTCAGCAACTGAGCATTCTAGAGTAGGGCTATGGATGTAGATTGTGATCTATTAGAATGTGAAACCTTAGCAGAACCATAACAGGCAATAATGCATCCAGAGATCCATTTAGAAAGTCTCTGAGTGGAGGCAGACCTATCTGCAATAGAAACAAAGAGTCGAAGGGGTCTTTATGAATGACCTGATTCTGTCAAGTAAAGGCTAATGCTCTCTAACACTATGTAAACTGATGTTGCTTAGGAAAGAAAACTGGAAGGTGAATAGTTTGGTTAATATGAAACTCGGAAGAAACCTTGGGTAAAATTTTTCGAGAGGGTTGCAATGATTCCTGCTCCTTGGAGGAGAACACAGTAAATGGAGGGACTGCCATTACACACCCCATCTCTCCAACCCATCACTTCCATGGGGTCAAGATCATAACTCAGATGTTTCAGAGGAAGGTATAATATCCCCATAATGGAAAATTAGTCAGTAATATTTCCAAGGAGAAAGTTTCTTCTGAAAGCCTGTAAGCTATGCCTTGAACATGAGGATTTATATCTCGTATAAATGTTTATCCCAGACAGAGTTACTATGTTTTATTCTTATTTGGATAGCTGTCTAATGAGAGGTGCTGAGTCTGTGAGAGCTGAAGGTGTTTTGCAACTTTGAAATGTAAGCTCTTTCTATTTAGGCACATCAATATGGATTTAAGAACCTAACCTTTGGCAACCAGGTTTGAAAAAATTGGCTGAAAACTATAGAAATGAGCAATCAGAAGAATGAGAACAAAGATGCCCAAAAGTTTTGAAATGTTAAAAGATTTTTTGTTGTCTAATTTCCTAAAAATGTTCAATGCTCTTGAAATCTTATTCTTTCCCCAATTTGCAATTTTGCTTGTATTTATTTTTATAAATGCAATATTTTAAGTCCATCCTTAATGTATCTATACAGCAGAGCCTACATTCTAATCTTAATTAAAACTGTAATTCTAGAATAAAGCCTTTGGCTTCTATGGAGTTACTCCAGATTTACAGTGGTTAAAATGAGAGCAGGATTTAGCTTGCAATTATATTTACACACTGTACTATACTGGGCAGTAAGAAGCTGTTACTGAACTGGTTGGATATTTTTTTCCTTTTAAAAGCACACACGTGGTAATTTGTATTTGGCAGTTAGCCATCTGGTCACTTAAAATTTTAAATTTCTGAAATGAAATGCTTCTCATTAAACTACATACCAATAGCATGAAAATACCTCACTTATACTTGATTGACATACAACAAGGTATGAACAATGTCTGTCTGTTGTAATGAAGTAAAGCGAGTGACCTCAGAAGCTAGAAGATGCTGCCAAACATTTGAATTGTATCCAAAAGAAGTGTCTGTTTCCCCCTACAATCTACTTAATGCAGAATGTATTAGTATCTCTGTACTGCACAGCTGTGCTTCTCTACTGAAGAAGGATAATGCCTGCTTTCAGATTTGGAAAAAAAAAGTCCCTCTTAACTGGATTTGGTATCTTTATCTGCATTCAAGTTGCTACTTATTTATTTTTAAATAATTGCATTCTGGCAACATTTTATATGCGCAAGTGGAACAAATACTGTAAGAGGAGGTCAAGTTCGATGTCAACATCCAGCTGGGTTTCAAGAAAAAACATTCAAGAAACAAAATGACCATGCAAGAAAACTTGCCACTTCTTGACTTTTTTTGCATTTAGTTGGGACATCAAACAAAATTACTTCATAATCTTAAAATTGATGCCACCGTTCCCAATTGAAATGATTGCAGACCAGTTTGCATTGGCTGAAATAGCTTTTATAAACTGATATTTTCCTCCCCCAAATTCTCATGGTGGAACCTCTGCCCCAAGCCCCACCGTTATCCCATTCACCCTGGTCCCTGCCTCTACTCACTACATGATGCAGCACAAGAGGCCCTGAAGAGTTGAACTCTGCACTAAGCAACCTGCACCCCATGCAGAGTCTACTGGAATTCTGTCCCCCGAGTGTGCAGGAGAATTGCACTGGTTTTGCTGGCTGTGAAGCCTCTTCATCCACAGAGGATAAAACTTTTGGGAACCTCAATCTCCACCTACCTATAGGGCTCAGGTACCTGGTAATTTGAATTTATAAATTCCAATTTCCTTTTAATTTATACCACTATAAATCAAGACAACTCCACTGAAATTAGTAGAGTTATAATGGTGCAATTGAGAAAAGCACTTACGCACATGATTAAATCCATCCCTATTCAGGAATTAATTGGGACTGAAATATGTGCTTAAAGATAAGCATCTGCTTAAGTACTTTCCTAAAAAAGAATGTTGTACTGATTTGAGGCCTATGTGAGAAGAGAATCAGGTTTATAGTTCTAACCTCCCCTCGGGCTAGATCCTTAGCTGGAGTAAACTGAGATACCTTCAGTGGTTTCAATGGAGCTCTATTGATTTATACATGTTGAGGATCTGGCCCATGTAAAACCAAAAGGTGGTCATATCCAGTTTGTCCTTGCATTTCTCCGTCTGATATATCTGCTCACTTTTCAGAGAGCTGTACATGAGACCTCTTTACATTCTCTAACAAATGATTTATTTACAGTGCTAACACCTGCAGCTCTATTGTCTTTAATTCAGAATTTGATGCCCCACCCTTCACCTTGGTTTTTGAGTGCTTTCCAGCAATACACAAGGTTATGTGAACAAGCATCTGTCATGTGTGGCTCCTTTTCCATTCTTCTGCCAAGAGTGAATACTGTGCATGTTTTTTCAACTGCCTTTTATCAGTTTAGGCTCTGAGGACTTCAGTTATGTCTTTTGTGCTTTGTTTACACCAGGAAGTTGCACTGGTTTAACTTAAGTAATTTCTTAACCTCATTTAGTTAAACTGGTGCAAACCCTTTTGTGGCATTTATGTCAATTTAAGTGTGGCTTATTTCAGTTTAGCTTAAACAGAGTCTTAAATGACAAACTAAACTGAAAAAACTCTGGTTTAAAGTCTTGATCATTGCTTTACCTAAATTGGTTTAATATCACTTCTTTAGTTGAAGTGGTGTAACAATCTCATGTAGACAAGGCCTGTTATTTGATGCATCAATTTATAATACTGTTCAGGAGTTACCTTAAAAATACAGCAATTAGTTCTGAAAAAGAGCTGTATTTTAACCATGTGCTCTTTTGACAGAAAACTGGTTTGTGAGTAAACTTTTTTTCAGGAACATTTCACAGTCTGCTTGATTAAGTTCACTTTGTGAAGTGCAAACATTTCAGCCTATCCAGGCCTAGCCTAAAGACCTGACCACACTTCTTCTATAACTGAGTCAAGGAACCTAGTTACAACACTGTTACAAGCCAGTGAATAAACAGAAACTGTGTCCCCATCACTGAATTAAAGCTTTGTATAAGTTCAAGGTTTAATGTGGTGATAGCCCATGGTTGGGTCTTGTTTAAACTACAGCTTTTAATCATAGTTTAAGCAGGCTAGCTAATTAGGGTGTAGTTTAACTGAAAATGGCACCTAAGTCCTGCATTTATTAATATAAACTGATCTTCAGCACTTGTTCCATAGATTGTTCTGTAGTCCATCAAATCTTTTATGTTGTATTAGTAAAAAAAATCTTGAAAATGTATCTGCTGTCAACTAAAAATATAATCAACAGAAAAGATATTTTACATGCATGCCCACACACATGGGAGAGAAAAAAAAAGGATGAGGCAAAAGCAAACTGAATGCATGTATGGTGGCTTGGTGGGAGTGTAGTTTGATAGGCGAATCAGGAAGTACAGTAACACTAAAATGAGAAATCATGTGACTTTTTCTCCTTGCAGACATTATTTAAGAAATAATGGTGTACTCTGTCAACCACAACTTCATAATTATAAGGCCTGAATTGAACTAGTTGCTGTGTTCTAATGTTGGTCACTTAGGAGAATATAGTACTTCAAAGTCCTGAGAGAGTATTAACTATTAATTACCATAAATATTGCTTACATTACACAGCGCTGCTATACATAGTCTTCCAAGTTATTTTTCTTTGTGTTCAAGCAAGTGTTCAGAAGACATGTTAGGAAGATATGCTGGATTGTTCTTAGTTTTGGTTATGTGAGATTCTGCATAGAGGCAGTGGTCCTTGAAGAGGGAGCTGCCTTGGACTCTGATTAGAGTCCATTCTTGAGACCGAGTTACTCCCTGGAAAGTGTACATGGTATTGAGCTGAGATTCCTGGAAGAAACTGCCTGTATGGTCTTTGACCATCTCTGTTCCAGGATTTGTTATGTCTCTGAGGCCTGGTCTACACTAACCCCCCAATTCGAACTAAGGTACGCAACTTCAGCTACGTGAATAACCTTAGTTCGAACTTACCACGGTCCAGACGCCGCAGGCAGGCTCCCCCGTCGACTCCGCGTACTCCTCTCGCCGAGCAGGATTACGGGAGTCGACGGCGAGCACTTCTGGGTTCGATTTATCGCGTCCAGACAAGACGCGATAAATCGAACCCAGAAGTTCGACTGCCTGCCGCCGAACCAGCGCATAAGTATAGACATACCCGAAATGTAACAAGTTACACTTAATACCCAGACTCTCCATCACTGATTTCTGCTTCACTGAGAAGCCAACCTGCAATGCCCCAGATATTTACTATTGCTCAGATGATGAGTGATGCTGGTGTCAGAACAGGACACTGGTGTCAGAAAAGGGAGCAAAATATATATAATGCCTCTATAAATGTTCATTTAGTTGTAAAGAGTATAAACTGAACAAAGTACAAAACTAATGCTATAGTGAATAGTAGTCCAATTAAACCTTGAACATTTAAGGAAAGTAAAAAAAAAAAAAAACTTGGCTGATACTTTTGTCATCTACTCATGTTATTATTCGGTGGTGATGGGTTGAAGAACGTTAATTAATGACCAACCATTTAAGCCCCTCTACTTTTTCTTTTAAACATTCAACATCAGTGACAATGTCCCTTGATATCAAATACTTAAAAAAAGCCCCACCTTGATAACTTTTTAAAATTTGAAAAATAATTGCTTATGTCTCGAGTCATGTCACTGCTCCTGTCAAATCTGCAGCCAGTGCTGCAGACAACTGCCTTTGACTTCACATCCAGGGCCTGCTCCATCTCCTTTTTTTCTTCCCTGATCCACCCTGCTTCTTTTTATGGACTCCATCCCACTACCTCCTACCAGCCTTGCAGACTTGTAGCTCCTTCATTCATGCCTACTTTTGATCCCTGTGGTCTATCCCTCTCTTCAGCTCCCTGCACAGCCTTTCCCTCTCTAATCCTATTCATCATAACTTCTCACACCATCCAATCCTCCCAGGACTACACACATTTTCCCCTCCATTGGAATTCCCCCTCTTCCTCTCAATATCAACTGTACTCAACCTCTCATCTGGTATTGAGGCAGCTACTCTAACTGAACCCACTTCCCTCAGACTCCAGCTGATGTCCTGGATACCACTACCCCTAACAAAATCACCCTATATGACACTGCAACTTTCTTTGACTCTCACTTCAAATTTTTCTCTCTTTCCTGGCTCCAGGCTACTACTACAATCTCTCCATCATTACCCTTGAACAGTAACCTCCCTCAGTCTAATCAGGACCAAGATGGAATTCCATACACGATGCCACAGTGAGGTTAATTAATTCAGGAACAGAGAGATTAAAGTGCGGCTTTTAAGAGGCTCAGAGGGATTATTAACTGTTTGTAAAATGGAATCAAGATTGGGGCTGAGAGACAAGAACTAGGGGGTATGTAGAGTGACCAGTAGTTTCAGGGAACAAACGGAATGAAATGTGGCAAGTAAATTAACTTATCTGCTTCACTTTTCCCATCTGTAAAATACAAAATGTTTTCACCCCTCAGCTCACAGAGAGCTACTCAGGTCCGTCTCATCTTATGCTGGGGTTATGTTCTGTGGTCAGCGCATAAAGCGAAAACCGCATATAGTCAAAATTACATTGAGTGTAATGGCGGGCGGAATCGCCCACACTACAGGAACAGTATTTAAATTGTCATTTTTCTCTTTTGTTTTGTTTTTGCCGACCACGTAAAGCTGAACTCGCGCATGTTAAATGTGCATAAGATGCGACAGACCTGTACTTAAAACACAGGGGTAATTTGGAGATTAGTTAGTTAACATTTGCAAAATTCTTTGAAGAGAAAAAGTATTATATTTGTGAGAAGTTTTATTATAAACATTCATAATAGTGGATTTTTTAAAAATGGGAATTATTTACTCAGTATTCCATAAATTGCTAGAGAGAACAGTTAAATATATAATTATAATCTCCCTAATAAAAGAAATATTTTACTCAACTGTCTGTAATGGCTACCAGGAAGAAGTTACAATTTATATGCTAAATCCATATTTAGAAACAAACCTAAGAAATGTCTTAAAGTTTATTGGGAAAAGTCATTATATGTGTATGTTATTTAAGTTTTAAAATTCAGTATCTATTTAATTTTGTATTCAAAACAATGAACAGGGTTAGACTATTTTTTGAACCACTTTACCAAATTCCATAGTTTTTTAAACAAAATCTACATTTCTGAGTCACAGTATAGGACTACCAAATCATGTCTAAAACCATTAGCTTCTATATTTTTTACATACTAATAATTTAATACAAATAATTCCACATTTTTAAGGGAGAAAAATGAGCTTCCAAACTAAGTTTGTGTGTCATATGTTAATTTGGAGAAAATTCTTATGGCTGAGTTGGAAGAATAGCATGGCATAATTTAACATGAAGACTGGAGAGTGTGATGGGGCATAAACATATTTTTGCTTTACAAGCAGTTGGGATACTATACATTCCAGGACTGGATTATTTCCTTGATAAGAAACAAAGAAATTCACACATACACAGAGCACACTGTATTCATACACTAATGTATTTGCACTTATGTACACTTTTAAACAGAGATATTAGATGACAAAAACAAAGTGCAGCTTTAATACTCAGACACAGAAAACAAACACTAGCAGAAAATACTATACTGAAACCAAATGTCCAACCAGACACCTGTTCTGTTAGTATTCCTACTACAGAAAAGAATCTGGGGGTTATCGTGGACTACAAACTAAATATGAGTCAACTGCAAAAACAAACAAACAAACAAACAACAACATTCTGGGACGTATTAACAGAAATGTTGTAAGCGAGACATGAGAAGTAATTCTTCCATTCTACCAAACACTGATAAGGCCTCAACTGGAATACTGTGTACAGTTCTGGGCATCATACTTCAGGAAAAATGTGGACAAATTGGAGAAAGTCCAGAGGACAGCAATAAAACTAATTAAAAGTCTAGAAAACACGACCTAGAAGGAAGTATTGAAAAAAATTGGTTTGTTTAATCTGGAGAAGAGAAAACTAAGGAGGGGAAGGGGGGACATGAGAAAAGTCAAGTACATAAAAGGTTGGTATAAAGAAAAGTGTGGTAATTGTTCTCCTTAACCAACAAAGACAGGACAAGATGTAATGGGTTTATATTACAGCAAGGGAGATTTAGGTTAGACGTTAGGAAAAACTTCTTAACTGTAAGGGCAGTTAAGCACTGGAATAAATTACCCAGGGAGATTGTGGAATCTCCATCAGTTTTTAAGAATGGATTAGACAAACACCTGTCAGGGATGGTCTCGAGATAATACTTCTGCCTCAGTGCCAGAGGAGCTATCAAAGACCCTTCCAGTCCTACATTTCTATGATTCTATGAGGGGCTGTTAATCATTTTTCAGAGACTCCCTTTTCTGTCTAAATTATAATTTATAGCATAAATGGTATGTTTAATAGTTTTCCCATTTTTGTTACAATACAGCTATTTTAGTAAATGGGCAGACACATGATCAAGCATGCACACACTTATACAAATCTGCATGCATGTGTTCATATGCGCACACACAACACTGAAGATGAAACTCTGAAAGAAAAGGATCTGGGAAACTCAAACCTTGCTCAAGAGTAAGCTTTGAAGAAAGCCTTACAAACCTCAGCACTATGCAGTGCGGTAAACTGAGTACAGTTAGTTCTTTGCTTCTTAAAAGAAATACTACCTTGCAATTAGCAGTCACTGTTCATTTGCAAGGTCTAAAAGTAGCACCGGATTCTTTTTGTTCCTCATTTAGTTTGTACTCACTTTTTGGTAAGAGGGAGAAATCTGCAAATTGGAAATTCCATTTACAAACATTTTTATATCAAAATATGTATCTTCACATGAAAGTCAAAGATACCTTTTTGAAATATGTGCTTTTTAAGTTTTTCAAAGAATTATTTTCAAAAAGGCAAGCACCTCATCAGTTCTCATACGCATAAATCTTCAAATACTTTTTTTTTGAAGAATTGCATTTAAAAGTGTGTTTAGTCACATACTAAGCAAGAGAGCTGCAAAAAAATGTCTTTGAATCTGAACTACAGCTCATCATAATCTGGTTAAAATTATCTTCAGAACCACCTGTCATTATTAATGCAGAGAGAGAGGTGGAAAAATACCTTCAGCCCAGCTACGTTATTGCAAATATGGTCCATCAGTTTCTCACTGTTCTGTCATATAGTAATAGCAGTTAGATTTTTGATGGATTTAGGATTTTGCTGCAGTAGCTGAATGTGTAACTGCTTTTATTGAAAATGTTTCTTTGAGGATATCCTATCATTTCTGCAGCATTTACATTTAATTTCAAATATGAAATGACTCAACTTTTAACATATACCAGTGTTAGGTTAAAAAAAATCCTCAACTTTGCCAGCCTATTTGGCCTTTTGTGTTAAAATGTATAGATTGGTTCAAAGTTTTAAGTAAAATAAATCAACCAATCTGTATACACCTCTACCCCGATATAACGCTTTCCTCGGGAGCCAAAAAATTTTACCGCGTTATAGGTCAAACTGCATTGTATTGAACTTGCTTCGATCCACCGGAGTGGGCAGCCCCGCCCCCCCAGAGCGCCGCTTTACCGCGTTATATCTGAATTTGTGTTATATCTGGTTGCGTTATATCAGAGTAGAGGTGTATTAACAAAATGTTTAAGAAACGTCAGGAAATGTTAACAGTTTTTATACATAAAGGGCTTAAACCTACAAGGTGCTCAGGCCCTCAACTCCCAGTGAATTTATTGAGAGTTGAAGGCGCTCGGTATCTCACATGATTGAGCTCACCGTTGCTTAGTGCAAGATATGGAAAATATTCTTCTACTAAGATCTTTTCTCACTCGCTGTACCACTACTGTGCACACCCACCATGGTGCTATTTCCACTGATGTGTAGGCATACTAGCCTCTGCCAAGTTAAGGTTCCTTTGGTTATGACAGTGGTAGGAATAGGCTTGAGCACTGATTTCAAGGCCCAGTGCCAAGTGTTTCAATTCACACTAAAGACTGGATCATCTGCTAAACAGGACAGGAAACTCTTAGAATTGTCACTGTTTTGTTCAGTCCGTGTGTTGTTCCTTTCCCCTGCCATGGGTTTCACCAGAGGGAACCAGGCTGTGCCTTTGCATTACCTCCGGCTTCCAGCTCATTATTTTTGTTCTCTTACTATTATGCATTTATAAGACTCATCACCATGGCTTCAATGAGAACATTATAGGATTTAAATCTGGAGTAAAGTGACATTTTCCCTAAAATTGGGATCATACATTGTCCTGTGTGATCACTTACAGCAAGTCAACCAACTCGTTGGAAGGACCTAAGGATCGCAAATAGGGAACTAGTTTAAATACCGGGGATGCCAAAGCCCACAGTTAGTAGAAAACCTGATCGAAATTGTGGCATATATCATGCTCTAAAAGTAGACAAACCTCACACATATTTCCAGCAGGGGTAAATTCCAGAAGTACAAGCCTACCACTACAAATACCCGCTGATTCTGACTTCTTTCTACACTACCCTGGGGACAGATAAATAAGCACAGGTGTCTGGACACAAAGTGAAAAGCAATCTCTCAGATAATTAGGACCTAGACCATTGAAGGGTTTTATACCAGCACCCTAAATTTCTCCTAGAAGTTAACTGGCAGCCATTGGAAAGTATAGAGCACAACTGTATTATGCTTGATACTCTAACCTGCTCACAGGGCAGGCAGCCATATTCTGTGTTAGCTGAAGCTTCTGCATGCTCTTGTTTCAAGGAAGATCCTCAGGAAGCCTGTTTTTCCAAAATTAAGCCTTGAGTTGATAAAGCATGATTACCTTATGTGGCAGGAACAGAAAAGGACTCAAATGCTCTCTACTTTTGGTGGCCATTTGCCATGTATGAGACACTGCAAAATTACAGGGCTAGAATAACTACTTTGAAGGGATAGTACTGACTTCAGTATTTTGTTTTGCTTTTCAAACTAGTAGGCTAATCACTTGCATCTCATTACATTCAGATGTACCCAATATAAACTGCAAATGTGCAACAATAGTAGATCTGCTTTGCCAAGAAGCCTGATATCTGAATTTTCATAAGTTTGTTTGACACACCTTTGCTCCATGTTAAAAGCTTAAAGTAAGGATTGGTAAATTCAGCTGGAATGATATAATAATTTCTAAATAATAAAGGAAAACAATTTCAAATGGTTACTGGACTACATTGTTTAACCCTATTATTTAAAGATTTAGTTTCATTTATCATTATAGTAACATTTACCTTCTCTTCTCCAATAAACACAGAAATTCCTGTTTTCTTTCCCAAAAAATGAAAAGAGTGAAAATTCAACCAACTAGAGATCAGAAGCCAGACAGGACTCTTAGTCACGCTGGCATAGATCCTTTAATTCAATGCAGTTAGTCTGCATTTACACCAGAGTAACAGAGTATCTGCCTGAGGTGCTTTCAACTCATCCTCTGAATGAAGAAAGACCTCAAACACTTATCAAAATTATGTATCAGAGGGGTAGCCGTGTTAGTCAGAATCTGTAAAAAGCAATAGAGGGTCCTGTGGCACCTTTGAGACTAACAGAAATATAGGGAGCGTAAGCTTTCATGGGTAAGAACCTCACTTCTTCACTGACTTGCATCTGAAGAAGTGAGTTTCTTACCCACGAAAGCTTATGCTCCCTTTACTTCTGTTAGTCTCAAAGGTGCCACAGGACCCTCTGTTGCTTTTTATCAAAATTATATAATTATACTTCTGCTGGTTGATCTCATTTGAAGCAACCATGCCTCCATTTGCAACACTACACAATAAGTTGCCTTTGCCATTCCTTCCACTAACTCAAAATTGCAGGCTCAAAATGGCAGGCTTTGAGGCTTTATCAAATGTCTTCTGTGTGTCCATCTTCACTGAGATTATTTTTCCCCAAACTTCATTGATTCTAAATTTTAACTATATACTTGAATGGGAACAGTTTGGAGGTTTATACATAAAGAAAATCCATTGAGTCTATTTCTTGAATTTATATTTGCAGTTTGATTTTGCTGTTTCCAGCCATTTCTTATTTTTAACGGTAACAACACAGAAACTTTTAATATTAGATATCCCAGTGTATTGTGATAAGGCAGATTTTTAGACCCATGTAAAAAAACAAGACAAAAAACAGGCAGATTAAATTCTTTTTCTGGCAAATCCATAAAAACACCCAGCCAGGCCAGTCAAATACCGGCCAGGTGGAAACCCTAGTGAGGCCAGCATTTTACTCCATATGTTTATTGAGCTCATGCTGTACAATCACACACAAAGTCCAGAGACTGATGGGGGCATCCATATGTCTTCTGTGTTTTCACCTGTTCTGTTAGTTGATGTGGTACACATTCAACATGTATTGATGTCCATTACAAACATACCTATTATAATCCAAATGTCATGGTAATTTCCCCTATGTCTTAATCATGTTTTTTTGTTTCATGATCATGATTTTTGAGGGATGAAGAACACTAACAAGAGATCTCAGTTTCATTCCAGACAGAGACAAAGAGGATGATGAATTAATTTCCCCCAATTAATTTAAAATAAAGGCAAGCTCAAGTAACTGATGAATCAAGAGAGCACTATTTAATTTTAACTTCAGTTGCTGGGGCACACTCTATTTTTCTACCTCCATGCAAGACAGGTGCTAGAATAGAGGTTTTCTTTTGGTCTGGGTCCAGTTGCACAGCCATCAGCGAGGTGTTGCTTTGTAGCAACCTGCAGAGTGCAAGAAATGCTCCTCTAAATTTCTTCTATGCCTGATAGGATCTTAATTATCATCTAATTACAGATAATTATTTCAGTAAAGCTATCAGGAAAATTAATCACATACAGAATTTTCTTTGTCTAATTTTTCTTTATCAAATAGACTTACTCATGCTTTTTAATAATTACTTACTATAGTGTACAGCTGATTATGTCATCGTAAGAAAATAGGAATGGCCATAGTGGATCCGACCTATCAAGTCCAAAGTTTTTCTTTAAGAACAAACCGTGCCAGATGCATCAAGGGAGATTGAAAAAAAATCCAGTAATAGAAAATTATGGAAAAACTTGTCTATAGTAGAAGCTTTTTCCAAACCTCAGGCAACTAGCTATTGCCTTATACTCAAAAGCATGACAGTTTATTATACCCCCTTATATAGTTTTATCCCGTTGAATGTAACTGGATGTGCCATTATCTATTATCCATATAAATGTTTATTCCTTTGCTGAATCTCACCTAATCTAATGTCAAAGTCCTAGTGAATTTTGACCTTCATGCCTCTTAAAACATCTTTTCAGGCCATTTGTACATTTATTTCACACCTTGTGTATACAAGTTGCAGTTTGTCATTTACAATATACTCAATGACGTTAAGAGGGAACCTTTCATTGTAAGGAACTAAAACTATTAATGCTTCAACAGAGACCACAAATTGTCTTACAAATTATAATTTTCTGATACATTCAAGACATCAGCTCATCTTTTTGTTTAAAATTAACTCCACAACTGAGAAGATAGTGTAAGTCAAATAACCAGATAAAAAGCTACATTACTTCTTAAACAGAAGAGAAGACTGCCACACAAACACTAATTTCATGCAATAATAGTTAAAGCAGGGAATACCTGTTGCTCAAATTACATTTAAGCATGGATTGCCCCAAATTCATAGCAACTAGAGTGTAAATAATTTTGTGTAACTGAATAGTTCATATTTGACTGAACAGCGGGTAGTAAGATTCTGAAATCTGTCAGAGTAGTATTTGGAGTGTGACTCAAATCCAAGTGCAGCCCAAGTGAAATAGGGTAGATAGCCATCCTCATTCTTAATATACAGATATGACCTGTATAGAATCACTCAACTTTGATCAAGCATGAGCACAGCATGTTGGGAACTGTAGAGTCTACAGGGCTGCAAATTAATGTTAACTATGAGAACAGCTACAACACACTCAATTTTATGCAAAATAGTTGCACTCTTCAAGTTGACAGACAATATGGTGCTATGTTGGGCAAAGTTTATGAGTCATTAGTGGTAAGGCATGAGAGAAGGTGATGCCAGACACAGTCAGTGTCAGGCAGCCATGTATTTCTAATAATTAACAACAAATCATAAGCACCCTGTAAAAGAAGGGAGAGGAGGAGAAGATAGAAGAACAACACCCCCACATAAATTATGACATTATGGTCATGTGCAATGCTATCTTTAATTGTTTTCTGGTGCTTAGATACTGCACTGATAATTGCCTTAGAAATACCAGGAGTAGAGTAGGTCATATTAGAGACACACAAATCTTTCATTCTAAGATCTAAAAGCATTTTGAGGGTGAAACCCTGGCCCTACTGAAGTCAATGGCAAAACTCCCATTGATGTCAATGAGGCCAGGAGTTCATCCTCCAAACTGATCATTCCTTAACAGGTTGTTAACATCTACTAAATACCGAAATATGCAGCAACTTAAAACAAACACACACCTAATGACAATTCTTCATGAGATATTTTACATTACTAGGTTGAATTATAATGGAAGAAATTAGTTCCTTGGTTCAGAATCCTCCATAGTTGCTAATGGCCAGCCGTTTTTTATTGTGCTCATCTCTACCATGGTTTTCATCCAGCAGAATGGTAATAGTCTTTAATCAGTGCAGTGAAGATAGCAGATTCAATTTTGCCATCCATGGCTCTATATCATCGCTTTGCTGGCTGTTTTTCTTTTCTGACAGGCTTCAGTCACTTCATTTTCTCACATTTCTGGCTCAATAGGTTCAGCATGAAGCTATGCATGATGATGCTGAAGAATTGTTCAAGGATTTACCATAAATTTTTCACTTATATTGAACATACTTCATCTTTATAAGTAGCAATGTTTTCTGCTTTACTGAAATCATACTATACACAAACACACACCAGATTTCCCTTTTGATACTTCAAGGTAACTACAGTTAAAAGTAACTGCCCACAGCCAAATCTAAAAAGTCAGTTTTACACTGGGAAAAATTGTTGTATTTTTCAGGTGTTTACAGTTTAAGCTAGTAGGAAGGTCCCTTTAAGAAAACTGACAATTCTTCACTGCAGTTCAAATCACCTTAGCACACCATAAAAAATACCGTGTTTCAATGTCACATCAAAGTCACACAGGTAATTTTTATTTACCATAACAGGAGTAAAAAATGACATTTTGCCATTCTGCCTTCCTCTGAGGTTACTCTAAGGAACTAAACTGAATGGCCAAATCATCCTGTTCTACTCATAAATCAAAGTTATGTTTGGCCTTCATGTGGCAATGAAGCATGGTATTTTTAAACAATGTGCTTTGAGGATTCAAACTACTAGCAGCTTTTGTTTTCTTGTCATGTTTTATTACAGATTTACTAATTACATTTCAAATCAGCAAAACAAACTACAAGGTGAAGCATTGATCAAGCAGCATATCCCTCATGCAGAAGCCAGCATGTAGGTTTAAAAACCAAAATTCTGCTTTATGTAAATATCCACAATCCCACTGGCTAAATTCATATAGCTAAACCCAATTAAACTCTAAACAAATTTTACAATCTGCATCTCTAGTTCTGTGTACAGGAATTACATTATTTGCCTCATATTACACCCCCGCCCCCCATACAAGGTGGTGATAGCCATGTGACAAACTGCAGAGATATTCAATAAATTCTTAGAGGGGTAGCCTGTTAGTCTGAATCTGTAAAAAGCAACAGAGGGTCCTGTGGCACCTTTAAGACTAACAGAAGTATTGGGAGCATAAGCTTTTGTGGGTAAGAACCTCACTTCTTGCATCTGAAGAAGTGAGGTTCTTACCCACGAAAGCTTATGCTCCCAATATTTCTGTTAGTCTTAAAGGTGCCACAGGACCCTCTGTTGCTTTTTACAGATTCAGACTAACAGGCTACCCCTCTAAGAATTTATTGAATATCTCTGCAGTTTGTCACATGGCTATCACCACCTTGTATGGGGGGCGGGGGTGTAATATGAGGCAAATAATGTAATTCCTGTACACAGAACTAGAGATGCAGATTGTAAAATTTGTTTAGAGTTTAATTGGGTTTAGCTATATGAATTTAGCCAGTGGGATTGTGGATATTTACATAAAGCAGAATTTTGGTTTTTAAACCTACATGCTGGCTTCTGCATGAGGGATATGCTGCTTGATCAATGCTTCACCTTGTAGTTTGTTTTGCTGATTTGAAATGTAATTAGTAAATCTGTAATAAAACATGACNAAGACTAACAGAAATATTGGGAGCATAAGCTTTCGTGGGTAAGAACCTCACTTCTTCAGATGCAAGAAGTGAGGTTCTTACCCACAAAAGCTTATGCTCCCAATACTTCTGTTAGTCTTAAAGGTGCCACAGGACCCTCTGTTGCTTTCTAATAAATTCTGTGTTTCTTAGCATTTACTTATTGATTTTTTTTATAGGAACGATCACCAGTGTGTCTAAATACAAATTATATATGCAGTTTTGAAGACTTCACTTGCACTCTGCCTACTGATCTGTTTCCTCCAGGAATAATCGTAACATATAGTAACAATATCACACCTCTGAGCAGTGTCAAATGGTTGCCATTTTTATTTTTGAGAACTGCCTTCCAACAAAGCGTTTCCTTCTTTCCCCTCTGCAAAGCTAAGAGTTCAAGAGCCAGTAAAGACAACACTGAGTCCTGGAGCAGGGAGAGGTTTATACCTTTTGTAACCCTTCTGCCAGGTGTCCTCAGCAGCAAAGATGACCAGTTTGATTTTTCTAAGGGCTTTCTTGAAGTCTTAATTATGTCTCGAGCCCCCACCCAGAAACTATAAACACCACCCTGGTAATTCTTCCCCACTTGCAAGCTCTGAGTCCAGGGTTTGCAACAAAGAAATTCATTGGGGGGGGGGGAGGAGGAAAACAACAGAATGAATTTGGAAAACCAGCAATTAACAAATTCTACGATGTAAGACTCCCACTCCCGGGATGTCTTAACAGAGGTCCAAACATCAGTGTTCTTTTGGCCATTGCGAGTGGCTGCTGTGTCCTGGCTACTTCCCTCCTTGCCAGCTCCCACACACAGTCCTGGCTTGGAGCAGGCCAATTATTCTAGCCGGTCAGCACTGCCTGGGCTGCTTTTGGGGATAATTGCTGGGTAGGGAGGCCTGCACCTTAGGTAGGCTGCTGCTCTCTCTTTGCTTTCAGACAAACCTGCCTTTCAGACAAAGCTCTACTGGCACTCTGCACCATCCATTCCCTCAAAGGTGCCAGTGCTGCTCTGAGCTGTCCTTCACTTGGGAGAAGCTGCTGCCACCTCTCTGCATCATCAGCTACCTCAGAGCTGCAACCACTGTTGCTCTGTGCCATCTGTTGTCACCAAGGTGCTGCTGCTACCTCCGCTCTGCACTGTACAATGTTGACTGTTCAGCATTCTCAGCTAAGCTCTTAGGAAGGAATCAATGGTATCTAGGAGTCCTGACAGAGTTCTCACCACCAGAGACATATTCCCAGCAGTTGGCACTTCCCCTCTTTCCCCCTACTTTAGCTCTGTCCAGGATCCACCCAATCGCACCCGACAGCAGTCACAGTCCGTGTAGCCCAAGTCAACAGGATGTTTTATCCTTGTATTTCCAAACAAGGTCAATTACATTTTATTGCCCCCAAACTGAATCTTAAGCAAATGCCCCAAACCATCAAAATAATGAAATGCAAACAAGGCCTGCTCAATTCAGTTAACTTCTCTTGCTTTGCAACAGAAACTGGCAGAGAGTTCCCTCGCCAGTGGAGCCCCTGCCCATCTTAAGCAGCTCTGGGCCACTCTTCACCCATTTCACCAACAGGATGACAGTAATGAGCTCACTTTTCTCTAAGGCTTCAGGGCTTACACTTGTGACCCTTCATGGTTGGAAATGGAAGAGATCTCATTAGATAGGGGAGATTTGAATGGGCAGCATTTTCATCTGTTCTTGAAGAGTCTTGATATATGGGATCTTAAAAATTATTGTCCCATAAAATTATTATTCTATAATATTCATATAGCAGTGGCATCTGGATTTCCCCGTCAGTACCTGGACTCTATTGTGCTGGTGCTGTAAAATCACACACATACATATGGAGTGAAATCCTGGCTCCACTAGGGCTACCACCTGGCCGGTATTTGACTGGCCTGGCTGTGTGTTTTTATGGATTTGTCAGTTGCCATAAAAAGAATTTAATCTGCCAGTTTTTTTTTTTAATCTAATGTTAAAAGTTTCTGTGTCCAGCTAAAGATGCTACAATATTGCTGTTAAAAATAAGAAATTGCTGGAAACATCAAAATCAAACCGCATATATAAATTCAAGAAATAGACTCAATGGATTTTTTTTATGTATAAAGCTTCAAAATGTTCACATTCAAGTATATAGTTAAAATATAAAATCAATGCAGTTTGGGAAAAAATAATCTCAATGAAGAGGGACACAAACAAAGCAGCTTGGAGAGAAACATGACCAAGGTAAGAAAACGATGTTATTAATCTTATCTATATGTGAAATCTCTCTAGAAACTATAACTTCTCTACTGAAGGGAGAATGGGGGCTGTGGAGTTGCCTGTGGTTGGGGTTGTGGTGAACTCATGTGGGTGGGAGGGCAAATATTTGCATTTCAAAGGTGGGAGAACTTTACTATTGATTTCAGTGGAGCCAGGTTTTCACCCATTGTCCTTGCCCCAAAAAGTTTACAATTTAGGAAATCACATTATTATTCTATAAAGGAAAATAAACTATTTTTGTTATTTTTTTGGGTTTCCAAAACGTTATAATTTTTCTCTCACTATGAAGCTTGTGAAATTGGACTTATAGTAATTAAGACTTCAGAGGTGAAGGGATAAAAATTAGTGCCAAATATCTGTCTGTATATTAATAAAACCTTTCAAATATTTTACAAATATTTTCTGACTTACATGTATCTGAATGATCTCAGACATACAAATATTGGAACTACAAAATGGCACCTGGAGGCTTAGCTAGGAGATCCTTAGATCTGTTTTCTACTCACATACTAGTTGACAAAATGCCTATCTGGGTTCTGTTTTAATTTAACAAACCTGCATAATTACTTATATATTCAAGGACAGTATGAAAATTGAAAAATGATACAGTAAGTTCACCCCATTTTCTTTCTTAAGGAATAGTTTGTAGTTTATGTATTCTTAAAATCAATCTTTTCAGATTCTGGTCATGGTGATTATGGCATCTCTTAAAAAACAGTGAATTTAACAAGAAGAAAATTGTACATTCATTTTGCATACTGTGAAAAAACTACTACTTTCTAAAGACAAATTGTATGGCTTAAAGTACTTTTTCTAGTTGTTTTGGCCCACACTTTTTAGTTTTCATAGCAAACAAAAAAAATATTTTTGTGTTACTTTAGCATGGTTTAATGTAGGATAATTAGTCAGAGCCCCCTGCAGCAATTCCAATGGCATGTTTAAACAATTTGTACAAAAAGTTTACCGCTTTTGACTCTAATGGCATTGAAAAATTAACTACATTTATTATAAATGAGAGAATTTCAGCTGGCTTTTCCCCTTTCCCCCACTCAGTCGGAAAAACAATAAGTTAAAATCGGCCTACTTAATTGGAATTTCAGCTTTTCAGTTACAGTTGGAAATCAATCCATTTGGTTAAAATAATCCATCTGGCGTTCTTCAGCTCAGCTCCTACAAAACAACACTTTTATCATCTATGCCACAAATTAAATTGAGGTTGTTTCATAATCATAGTTTTAAGGATCACATCAGTAGCACATAGAAGTGAACTACTGATTTAAATTATTTGTGGCTTACTTCCTGTGGAGAATATTCTCCATCTATCCCTTGTTGTGGGATAGATGGAGAATTTTAACTAATCTGTATTACTACAATACCTGACCTGACAATGTGCGGCTACCAGAAGTCTATTGGAAAAGTTAATCCACAGTAACTCAAGATTCAGTAATAACTCGGTTTTAAAAGGATGGAAAACAGTTTCTTTGGAAATCTTTTCAAAAACAGCTGTATTAAAGGAATACTACTATTTGGTGGGTTAAAATATGTATTCCTCCACGAGGTAAATAGAAATTACACATATCAAACAGCACTGTGACTTTCTTGCAAAAGCAATTCAATAAAATGAACAGAATCAACTGTTGGGTAGTTGAGGGAGAATATGTGTAATCCAGGCATTTATCCCCAAAATTTGGCATTCTAAAAATGAAAATATTTATTCTTGATATAATTGATATGAATATGAATAACACTGAAGCCTAAGGGTTTCTTTTTAACTCATTTGAAGTAACATAACTAGACAATGCCAGTTTTTCATGTTCATTTCATGCCCAAATTGGGTCTAAGATTTGAATCAGCATATACTTAGCAATATATTTTTGTAATAGGAAGCCTTCTGTGTATTTCATTTTGGCCTTCACCACACTAGAATTAGCCATAACTAGTTTGTTTGATATGCTGAAAGATCACAGATCAGCTTTGGGGAAAGATGATGTATAAACGTACGCTGTTACTGCACTGAAGAGACTGCTGTTTAAATTTTCTATTGATTACAGGTCACAACGAGCACATTCAAAGACATGGATCTTATATCTCAAGTGAATGGGTAAAATATTGATTCTTCAAAAATACATTTCCCCCAATATTGTATTACTTTACATTCATGTGCTCTGAAAAAGATGCTTTCCCTTCAGTTTATGAAACAACAGTATATTTTGGAACAAAATCCTTTGTGTCTAGCACAGCATGTGGCTAAGATCCTTACATCCGCATCTATTTTTAGTGTTCTCAAAGGCTCAGGTATGTTCTTTCAAACTGTCTCAATGACTTAGTGAACAAATGGACATGCAGTAACTGAAATAAGCAATGTTGGAAATGTACTAGAAGAAAAAGTCATATGGAGTAGTAGATGTTATATTTAAAGCCTAAAACAAACTAACCACATGAATGATTTATTTCAGATTAACGACTGGGTGAAGAGACTGGAACACCAGCAGTAACACCAACATTTTGGACACTGTAAACAAAAATTACTTCGATTTTAAATAGTACTGGGGTCTTTGTAGTTTAGATAAAGTAGAACAGGGGTTGGCAACCTTTCAGAAGTGGTGTGCCCAGTCTTCATTTATTCACTCTAGTTTAAGGTTCCACGTGCCAGTAATACATTTTAACGTTTTCAGAAGTCTCTTTCTATAAGTCTATAATATATAACTAAATTATTGTGGTATGTAAAGTAAATAAGGTTTTTAAAATGTTTAAGAAGCTTCATTTAAAATTAAATTAAAATGCAGAGCTTCCCCGACCGGTGGCCAGGACCCGGGCAGTGTGAGTGCCACTGAAAATCAGCTCGCGTGCCGCCTTCGGCACGCATGCCATAGGTTGCCTACCCCTGCAGTAGAACCTCAGAGTTATGAACACCAGAGTTACAAACTGATTGGTCAACCACACACCTCATTTGGAACCAGAAGTATGCAATCAGGCAGCATCAGAGACCAAAAAAAAAAAAAAAACCAAAAAAACAGTGCAAATATAATACAGTACTGTGTTAAATGCAAACTGCTAAAAAATTACAGGAGAAGTTTTAAAAAGATTTAACAAAGGAAGAAAACTGTTTCTGTGCTTGTTTCATTTAAATTAAGATGGTTAAAAGCAGCATTTTTCTTCTGCATAGTAAAGTTTCAAAGCTATAGTAAGTCAATGTTCAGTTGTAAATTGTAGAAAGAACAACCATAAAGTTTTGTTCAAAGTTATGAACATTTCACAGTAACGAACAATCTCCATTTCCAAGGTGTTCATAACTTCAAGTTTCTACTGTACTACTTATTATGGATAAAGAGCAGCAAGATGTTACAGTCTCTGAATTTAGATACCATTAGTACAAAATACAACTGAGTTGGCAGAGGGGGAGGTTATGCAACAGTGAAGTCACCCCGTGTTAAATTTACTATATCATGAAGCAGCCAATAGCTGCCTTTTGGCAGTTCTACAGTCTCGCTGTACATCAGTTATGAAATAATTGTTCTTTCCCAGGTGACCCCCATTATAACTGTGACCTGACAAGGGCATTCTAGGCTAAGTCATGTGTTCACCACATTTCCCATTCTACCGCAGGATTCCTTCTGGCTAGAACAGCCGCATGTATCAGCTTATGAAATGTAGAAGATAGGATTCTACCCAGGAGAGGGATCAAATTGAAGTTTGCTTCTCTACCTGTCTTTTCTTCCCTCCCTAAAGGGACAACCTCAGTTTTGACAAAGGTATTTCACATTGTGTAGGACACCTGAAATACTATAGACTAATGCAGTGTCACACTTCATAGCATCATAGCACAATGACATTTTTCCAGAAGGCAAAAGCACCAAGGTGGCAAGCATACAAGCCACAGCCATATGCTTGCAGTGCTTGTCTTCACGTTAGTACTCTGAATGCTCCCAAAGCTATCTCACATTGGTTAGTGAAGCTGAGCTTTGGCTACAATAGCTACCGGTGAAAACTAAACACAACTTTTTGGAAAGGTTGCCCTCTGTTACATACAACTATTTTGACGTCAATGGTATTGCATTTGCTTTACCTACAGCACTTGAACACCTCTAGCAATGTTGCAGGACAGGATTTCAAACATTCCAAAAGAATAAAAAAGAAAAACAAACCAACCTTGAATGGTGTTACAGCCTTTCCAAAATATATTCTGAATGGTGGAAAGACTTTTTTGCAATATTCAAGACACTGTATAGCTTTTCTTTCTCTTTTCTCACTGTGCAAGGGTTTGCCATCCTGGCATTCAACATCATACTTCAATATCCATTTATTTATGTATGTGAAGGAGGGATAGCTCAGTGGTTTGAGCATTGGCCTGCTAAACCCAGGCTTGTGAGTTCAATCCTTGAGGGGGCGATTTGGGGCAAAAATCTGTCTGGGGATTGGCCCTACTTTGAGCAGAGGGTTGGACTAGATGACCTCCTGAGGTCCCTTCCAACCCTGATATTCTATTATTCTAATGTACAGCATGTTACACTTACTGATGCTCATCTGATAGTTGCTTACATTGAGACACATTCTGACAGGAGTTACCTGACTACTATCTGAAATTGCTTGCAACATATATATTTTGAGGAGAAATGTGGTGAGGTATGTGAAAGGTACTGGTGCAGAATTCAACCCTTTATTCATAGCCTTAGTATTTTTAAGTGAAATTCTCTCAATACCTATCAATGAACTTGGCGGTGACTTGAAGGAAATCACCTTTTAGGATGTTGAGAAGGGAGTCATGTCCATGCTGTAGTCTCATTTCTGGGCTTCTGCTGAACAGAAGCGGAGAATGACCAATTAAGCCTAATTGTGATAAATTATATGCTTTTTATTAATTCTAATGAGAGGAGAGGTCTGCTGCCTAACAGGTAATAACACTAAACTAATTGTGGTGAAAACCTCAGGTTACATTTAAAGTGACCCTAGCCATGAGAGGATAGTTCTTCATCTACTATGCCATTACTGCAGCCTTCACTTTATATACACAATTAATTTTGTGACAGAGTATGAAGTTATGAGCCTTAATTTGGTTAAAAAGGCCCGTCTTTCTATTGCATTATTAGTTTTCATTGTAGAATAGCTATTTTGTCACTATATTGTTGAAGAGACCCAGTCAAGGGTTCAGTTAGCCTAAAAACTACCTGCTCTCTTTTCTATTTGTATGTACAAATGTGTATGTAAGATGTCATACCATCCCTTCCTGTCTTCCTCTCTGCTCTGTTCTTGTGAGCAGGCAACGTACTGCAATTTGCAAGAATTTGGAAAGCATAAAAATCAAAATAGTGTGTCATTAATTTTGATACTACATGCATGTTCTCTATGAATGTACACACTCACAACAGCTAGCAAACCTAACCAGTGAAGCTACTGATTGCTCAGCATTAGGGTAGGATGCAAATTTTTAGGTAAATAATTTATTCACAAAAAATGCAGTTTTAGGCAAAAAAAAAAAAAAAATTCTGAAAAAGTCAAAATGTTTTCTTTCAACATTTTCAAATTAAACATTTCAATCTTTCCTTTCAAACTGACAAATAATTTAGAAATTGTACTAGATTTAATTATTTTTAAAAGGACAAAACACACTCAAAAACTAGCCAAATGTTTCATATTGGTTTGAACGAGTGATTTTTGTTAACCGATTTCTCAGTTCAGCCACTGAATTGAAAAATTTATTATTTGTTCTGCTTCAGTAGGCTTTGGAGCTGATCAAAAAGTTTGTCAAAAGTTTATTTCTAGGTAAAATTGGGTTTTCAACTAAATGAAAATGCTCCCAGAAAGGGCTTTCTTTTCACAAAAAGTCTTTGTTCAAAAACCTAAACTCGAATATTTTCAGCTGGCAACAGTTTGCTGAAAACCAAAACATTTTCAGTTTTTCAGTGAAAAGTCAACATTTTCCACTGAAAATTTCAGTGAAAAATAAATTGTTCCATGGGGAGAGAAAAAAAATCTGATCAGTTCCACTCAGCTGTTTTGAAAATCATGTCATTAAAGTGACTAAATGTGGATTTAAGAACTTAAGTCTAGATATTCATTTTGAATATCATAGAATCACAGAAATGTAGGGCTGAAAGGGACCTCAAGAGGTCATCAAGTCCAGTCCCCTGTGCTGAGGCAGAACCAAGTATACCTAGTCCATGCTGCACAGGTGCTTGTCTAACCTGTGGTTAAAAACCTTCAGGGATGGGGATTCTACTAACTCCCTTGGTAGTCTATTCCAAGGTTTAACTACCCTTATAATTAGAAAGTTTGTCTTAATATCTAATCTAAATCTTCGTTGCTGCAGATTAAGCCCATTACTTTTTGTCCTAACTCCAGTGGACATGGAAAACAACTGATCACAGCCCTCTTTATAACAGCTCTTACCATATTTGAACACTATTATCAGGTCCCCCTCAGTCCTCTTTCCTCAAAACTAAACAAGCCCATTTTTTTCAACCTTTCCTTATAGGTCAGGTTTTCTAAACCTTT
Source organism: Trachemys scripta elegans (assembly GCF_013100865.1). Lineage (NCBI taxonomy): Eukaryota > Metazoa > Chordata > Testudines > Emydidae > Trachemys > Trachemys scripta. Next base: position 111,771,768 of record NC_048300.1, read on the forward strand.
TCTCATTTCTGTTGCTCGCCTCTGGACTCTCTCCAATTTGTCCACATCTTTCCTCAAGTGTGATGATCAGAATTGGACACAGCTGAACTGAGGCCTCACTAGTGCCAAGTAGAATGGGAAAATTACCTCCCATGCCCTATATACAACTCTTGTGTTAATAGCCTTTTTTTTATAACTGCATCACATTGTTGGCTCATATTCAATTTGTTATTCACTATAATACCCAGATCTTTTTCAGCAGTACTACCACCTAGCCAGTTATTTCCCATTTTGTAGTTCTGCATTTGATTTTTCCTTCTTAAGTGAAATACTTCGCACTTGTCTTTACTGAATTTCATGTTCTTGATTCAGATAAATTCTCTAATTTGTCAAGGTCATTTTGAATTCTAATCTTGTCCTCCAAAGTGCTTGCAATTCCCTCCCAGCTTTGTGTCATCCACAAATATTAGAAGTGTACTCTCCATTGATTACCCAAGTCATTAATGAAAATATTAACTAGTACCTGATGCAGGACTGACCCCTACTAGATACACCCTCCACTTACACAGTAAACCATTGATAACTACTCTCTGAGAACGGTCTGTACACCCACACAGTAATTTCATCTAGACCACATTTCCCTACTTTGCTTATGAGAATGTCATGTACGACTGTGTCAAAAGCCTTACTAAAATCAAGATATATCACAACTATTGTTTTGCCCCATCCACTAGACTAGTAATCCCATCAAAGAAGGAAATTAGGTTGATTTGGCATGGTTTCTTCTTGACAAATCCACATTAGCTATTCCTTATGATCCAATTATTCTCCAGATGCTTACACATTCATTGACAAATATTGGAACAAATTATTCAACAGGTATTGAAGTTAGGGAATTATAGGCCATTCAGCCTGGGTCCTTTTTGTTCCCCCTTTTAAAATAGGTTATATACTTGCCCTTCTCCAGCCATCTGGGACCTCACCCGTCCTCAATGAGTTCTCATAAATAATTGCTAATGGTTCTGAGATTGTTCAGCTAGTTCCTTAAGTACTCTATGATGAATTTCATCAGGCCCTGATGACATGAATACATTTACTTTATTTAAACATTCTTTAACTTGTTCTTTCCCTATTTTGGCTTTCCCCTTGTTAATATTAATTGTGTCGTGTATCTGGTCCCCATTAACCTTTTAAGTGAAGACTAAAGCTAAATATGCATTAAACACCTCAGCCTTTGTGATGTCATCAGTTATTAGCTTGCCTTCCCCATTAAGTAGAGGACCTACACCTTTTGCTCCTAATGTATTTAAAGAACCTCTTCTTATTGTCTTAATATGTTCCTTGATAGGTGTAATTCATTTTGTGCCTTAGCCTTTCCGATTTTGTCTCTACATGCTTGTGCTATTCTTTTCTAATCTTCCTTAGCAATTTGTTTATGGTTCCACTCTTTGTAAGATTTCTCTTTGAATTTCAGGTAATTAAAGCACTCCTGATGAAGCCATATTTTGGCTGCTTACTGTTCTTCCTATCTTTCCTTTGTATCTAGATAGTTTGTGGTTGTGCCTTTAGTATTGTCTCCTTGAGAAAGTTACAGCTCTCCGGAACTCCTTTATTTTCTTTCCATGGGACCTTACCTACCAGTTCTCTGAGTTTGTTAAAGTTTGATTTTTTGTATCTTGGCAAAGCTCACAGATCAAATCCGTGGAAGAACTGGAAATAGACCTTAAGTTGCCTAAGACCTTTGAGTTATCACAAAGTGCTTCTGCTCTAATAAAAAAAAAAAAAAAAAGGAACTATTTAAGGTCCTACTTATGTGCAGATGGATCTCCTTGCAATGAATATAGATAAGTGATTTCATGTAGAGGGACCTTGCACAATCACGTTAAATTGCTACATAGGGAAGTTGAGTTTGCATTGAGAGATACCATTGATTTTTCCACTTCTGCTGTTGCTGATGCATATTTTAGCCCTCTCCTGTACTGCTTCACAGCTGGTTTAAGGCTATTTTTTATGCATCATTACTGACTCTTACATTGTCTTCCTAGGTGGCAGATTTACAAGCCTTAAGTAATCTGAAGTATATAGGTCTAAAGTTCTCATACTCCCTCAGGCAGGAGAGCAATTTAATTCAAGCAGAAAGGGTCATTGGGGAAAGTACAGTGCTTTTGATTAAAGCTACAGATGAAGTGATTTAAAATATATGTTCTTATCATATAGCTTTAAATTATATAAAAGATTGAATACAAAATTTAGGAACTGACTTGTGCAAATGTATTAGATCTGTTTAGCAATCTCTTCTAAAAAATAACTTGCAAAAACCTTTAAAACAATTACGTCCTTTTCCTATTTGGTTAAAAATAGTCTTCCTTGCTGTTAATGAACAAATATTTACAACATAAAAAAAATGATGTTCTGCATCACTAATTATATTTCTCTCATCCTTTGCTATCATGTAGAAGAATAATAGTTTTTGATTACCTTAAATATACATCGGAGTATTCAGCATTTCAAGTGCTGGAGTTCTTGATGCAAGAGAAATAGATACATCTATGCAGTCTATGGAATAAAATCTCCCCTCAGTGCATGTGTGTAACTCCCAGTAACAGCATGTGTGTGCACTGAATGGAGAATATTAGCACAGAGTCAGAAAACACTTTGTTACAGTTTTGTGTTTTTGTAATGGAGATTGTTTTTTGTTCACCCTGAGTTGGAAAGCTATTTCAGTCAACACAGAATGGTCTCAGAGATTCAGCTCTTAAGACTATGGACCACCACACATTAAGTTTTAGGGCTCTTCCTTCCTTCCGCCCCTTTGTTCTAGATAGTTTGCATTTTCTACTGTAGCCTGCTCTAAGAAGAAATTCCAGTCCCTCAAACACACTTTTCTGGATGCAGTTTCAGAATATTTTGGAGTTAAAATCTAATGTAGGGTACATGAACTAACAGCTGGTTTAGACTAGGAAAAGTGCAGGAAGAAACTCTACTGCTCTGCTAATATATATCACTCCTAACTTGCAACAATTGCTATTCTAGTAATGGTTATCACCTGCCCAGGTTTTAGAGATGAGGTCCCAGTTTTTTGTCCTCTATGTCTGATCTATAAAGTCTCTCTCTCACTCTCTTAAAAAACAAAACAAAACAAAAAAAACCCTCAAAAGGTTGATGCTTTAACAATTGCTGCTCATATTCTCACCTGGATCATACACTGTTGGGTCTACTAGTGAAGCATGTCTGATTAGTAGCTCCTCTTAGCAGTAAGGAGAGTTGAACTCAACAAGAAACCAAGATGGAAGAGGGGGAAGACAGAAATAAAAAGCCAGATTCTGAGATCACTTGCACTTGAGTAAATCTTGGAACTTGGAATCCACAATCTTAACTGGAGTTAGTGCTGATTCACAAGAGTGCAACAGAGAAGAAAATCTGGTCTCAAATCTCTCCCTGGAAAAAGGAAGAGACTTTATCATGATGCCATCAGGAAGAAAGGAGTGTAGACTAATAGAAGAAGTGAGGACACAAGCATTATTTGGTCTTTGAATGTAAAGTGGAAACCATATTTCAAGTCCTGGATCTCTCTTGTGCAGAGACTTGCCAACTGTATCAGATTGTACGGTCTCTTGTGTCATATGGTCAGATAGGTACTAGGATAAAATCACAAATCTCATTTTTACTTGTGACCAGAGGTAGGAGTTGAACACAGGTCTGTGAGAAATGAAAGGTTAGTACACTAAGCCACTGGACCACACCATACACTAGCTTAAACTCTATTGTTATCCCTTTTGATCAAACAGCTAGCCAAAAATTCCAGGTCTTGTGGATAGCTCCAGTTAGGAAGAGAAATTGAAGATGGAGTTTGGAATCACTTATGCAATCTTGTTTATTTACAAAGAACGTACAAAATCCCATATTCTTGGTTTCAGGAGGAACTGAAATATTAGGAGACAGTGTCCTATCTCACAGGCCCAAACTTCTCTCAGTCAGAATCCCTGACCTAAAGTCTCTTTTTCGACTTCTCACAGGGGCATACCATGCTTTCAGGATGTTGCTTAGCCTTCTTTCTCTGCTTCTGTCTCTGTCCCAGTCTCTCTCATTGTGCTTTTTCAGGTTTTGACTGCACTTCAGCTCATCTTACACACACACACACACACACCTGGTCAAATGATACCCAGTGTACACCCCACCCACAGGTTGCTAGTTTCCAGGCAGACTCCGTTGTGCCTTGTTTTAAATGGGGCTCCTTAAATGTCTCTCACAGCTATCTTAAATGAAAGATACATTCATACCCAGCAGTTTCAACTAGGTTTTAATCCAATCCATAATAATAATTTAATGGAAAAAAAATCTAAGATGCTCAGAATACAAACTCTGGGACCAATTTACCATTGTGTTACTCCAATTTCACACCACAGTGAATCCATTGAAATCAACTAGAGTAATGCAGTGGTGAATCAGGCCTTCTGATTGCTCCTGGGAAACTAATGCAAATATAACCAAATGAATTATATTCCAATCTTAACTAATAGAAATCAAGCATTTCAAACAGTCATACTGTATCTTCCTAATACTGTTGCACTAATAGCACATCAACTGCTAGTAGTGAAGTTTTATCCCGTATTGAGAAAAGTAAAGGAATAAAATTATATATATATAAAATAAAAAAAATAAAGTTATTGGGTAAGCGTTAATTACCCATCAGAGAACATATCAAAGACCATAAAGGAAAAGGAAATGAATAAATAATCTGTAATGAGAGATGAATACAACATTAAGAAAGTATGATAATACTGTGATAGAGAAGCAAAGCTAGAGGACAAAGAAAAAAAGAAGTGGATAGAAGAAGATCATAGACACAGCAAAGCTAACATGAAAATCTTTAGAAAAAACAAACACATCACAAAGAAACTACACAAGTTCAGAACATGGACCCTGATCATGAGCTACAAAGTTAGGTAAATCCAGCTGGAATACATCAACAGAAAGTGTGCATAATTAAATAGTGGGTAGAAAGAAATTGTGTAAGAAATTCATTACAAATGTCTGCATTCTCTTCCCTCTCTGAAGTTTCTTCAAAGCTTTAGCTGGCAAGATGCAAACAGAATATGAAGAACTCAGAAGAGCTCAGGAGACCACTGTGAAGTTCTATAACATCCCACGATATTGTCCCACGTTTTATCCATCAGGAAAATGCCAATTTGTCAACATTGAACTGTTCACAGAATTTTAATGAAATTTTGTATTGAGATCATTTTAAATATTTTTTTAAAAATTGAAATAAAATTTCAATAAAACTTTTCAATTTTTGTTTATCTAAATGACTTTTCACTACAAAATTATTTTATATTACTTGTAATACAAAATTTAAGTCAAAATCAAAATGAAATATTTGTATTTTCTTGAAAGAAAACATTTCAATTGACTATTTTCTTTTACTTTCATTTAACAAGAATTTTCAAAATTCTTTCTTTTCATCCCAAATCAGATTGAAAACAAATGTCAAAACCAAAGAATTTCCTGCAAAGTGGAAAATCTGGTTCCTGCACAACTCTAGTATTGCATATTTTAAACTTTGTAAGAGTGAAGCAATAAATGCCATAAAAGAATCCACAGGTTTGCAGGCAAATAGCGAAACCTAGTCTGTGTTCTGTATTTAAGGGCCACAAGCATGCTTTAGATGAGTTCTCTGAAGAACCTGATGATAGGACAGTTACTACAGTATATATCAATATAAGCCAAGGTATTTGGAAGATGGAGAAACACTAGAATGATGACAACAACTATTTTACACAGGATGTCTAAAAAAATAAGACCTGGAAGAATACCTCAAATTAAAGTTAACAGATTACTCCTAGATGCAAGTAAGAAGGCAAGTCATTCAAGCTATGACGTGCAAGTAATTTTGCAGAAAGAGAGGTTTCCTACATTTTTTTTACTGTAAATGTCTGTATGTTTATGCAGATGAAGAAAGTACAGTAGAATACAGCTTACTGAAATTGGATTGTTGCAATTTCTGAGTGACAATCAACAATGATCAGACATTGCTGCCAATGAAACTGACGGGTTTCCACTTAGAAAGGGTTTTTGACAGGGATGTGGTTTCTCATCACATTTTTATGCAAATGATGCAAAACTGGTCAAAAATTTTCTAACAGAAAAGTTAGAACACACAGATTTGACAGAACATGTCAACTGTGTCTAAACTTTCAGCAGAGACCAGGCAGGTTCCCTGGCTCCTGGCCTAACTGCCTGGTGGGTTGCTGGGGAATGAAGGATCCCCAGGTGACCAGATCCCTGGCTGTCAGAATCTCTGACTCCCTGAGCTACTGGCTCCCCTGCTGGTAGCAACCTTGGATTCCTGGATAGCTGTCTGCTATGCTGCTGAGAAACCCTGGCTCCACAGGTGGCAGTCTCCCTGGCTTGTGGGATACCTGGCTTCCTCCTAGCCTAGCAGGCAGTAGCACAGTGCTCTAACTCCATGGGTGCCCCATGATGTAAAGGGAAATCCCATGGGTTGGCTGGGGCATTCACGCAGGCATCCAGTGATGTCAACACTCTCTAGGCATCAATCTCTTCTCCCGGCTTATCACATATCCCTTGGATTTCTGTGGCTAGGGGCTTCTTAGTAACACCTCCCTGCCCCACAAAAAGCAGGAAGTATGATAGTGTTTACTGGGAGTCTCCCAGTATGGGATAATGCTGGCAGAGTAAGCACTTTCTTATACACAGTAGTCGCCAAGGATGCACAGAGAATTGCTCCACCACCTAGCAGACAACTCCAATATGTAACATTTGGACAGAGGGGCTACTGTAAGCACAGACGGGATGCTGCTGTGTTGGCTTCAATCCCTTTTCTTTCAACAGACTTGTGGCCAAAAAGAAGCAGGTTTTATGATCATTTTATCTCCTCCAGAACAAAAAGCGGAGAGAAGGATATGACCTTTGAGAACAGAATGCTAATAAAAAATGAAGAACTGGTGCAGAAAGCGTGGGCAAGCAGGCTGTGGAAGCTGTCCAGCATTGAAGTTGTACATTTATTCTGTCTTGTTATTCCAGTCCTGGTCTTTTCCTACGGTTACTCGTGCCAAACTACAGAGTGACTCTGTGACTTGAACAGATTTCAAATTTGAGCTATGGATTGAAACTGCAAATTCATTTTCACGTGTAACTTAACCCATATTTGAACCGGGAGCCTCAGAAGAAAAAAAGGTCGAGTTCATTTAAGCATCATGCTACTGAGCCCCTACTCCTCTCATACTGCTGAAATCTGAGTTGTGTCAAGTATAAAATTCGAGCTTTTTTGAAACTTCTGCACAAATTATAGGTTTCTCAACAATGGCTGTGAAAGATAGAGAGGGAAGACATAAGGAAAATAATCAGCTAGCATAGAGATGAACTGATGGTCAACTTACGTCACAGAGCAGACTGGCCTCTTTGTAGGGATTGGTGAACCAGTCTGGATAAAATTAGAAATGGACTCGGATCAAATTACAGACCCAAACAATCCCAAATGCTGGGAAACAGATCTGGATCCAAAATTTTTGGTCCGGCTCAGATCTAGAGGAAATAAAAAGCAACTTGAACTTTCATTAAAACTCAAATGGATCCCTTTTTTGTGGTTCAGAAAAGTTTGGTTACTGTGATTCCAACCAGGATAAATAGTAGAGGTGTTGAATATACTATGATAAAGGCAGCTTGCTGCAATGTACCCAGACCAATTTTACACACCCTGAAGTTCAGATACATTTTTTCTAATCTAGTTACAGTATCTTAGATTTATTTCCAAAGTGGTTTTCACCATAGTGTCTAAGCTCCATTTTCTTGTATGTAGACAGCTTTTCCTTTAAGAATTATATATACATAGCTATACTTTATGACTCCTATTTTTCTCTCATTTAAATGTGTTTGTTTTTTATTCTGAGTGGGCGAAGCCACAAGACATCCATAATCACATCACAGCTGTGCAGGAACCAGATTCTCCACTGTATTGGGGTGAGGAAGGTGTGACTGTGCAATTTTTTCTTTTTCTTTTTAACATTTATTAGGAGCTACTGAATTTCTAAATGGTTTGCCCAATATTCCAGAAAATATTCTAAGTCCACAGGTAATTTTGAGCCAAATTGTGATATTCTTACTCACACTGAATAGGGCTTTATATCCATAGCTTCAATGGGATTTCACATGGAGTGAGGCACATCAGTGTGACTCAGAGTATTTGTCCTTAATTGTCCATGGATAATATGGTTTGTTTGTCTGTTATCATTTTTCTGTGCGAGTTCATTCAAGAGCGTAGTCATTGACCGTTTCCTCCACCTAGTTTTTGCTGGGGCAACTAATGCACTGGATGAGGTACATTACATCTTGTGATAGGCATGTGTACAACCCATGAATCTTGAAATGTGTATTGTGGGGGGTGTTGATCATCATGACAGCAGAAATATGTCTGCAGGTCTTGCATCTGTTCTGGAGAAGAGCTCTGTGAAGATCAAAAGCTTGTCTCTCTTCCACGAACAGAAATTGGTCCAATAAAAGATAGTACCTCACCCACCTTGTCTCTCATATCCTGGGATGAACACAGCTATAACAACAACAACACTGCAAACAACATTACTAGAAGTCAAGTGATCAGATGGCAAAAGTAATAATAAAATAATCCTTTTGATACAAGGATGCAGTGCAGTTTAGAAATATTGGGTTTCATTTTTGATATTCTCTTTGGTCCAAATTGTGAGTCCTCCTGCATGCCCATGCAGAGGCATCAGGGATGTATGAAGTCCCTTTATGTCACAGCATGGGCTATCTGCATCACCAGAGCCTGTGTATGTGGGAAGGAGACAGTAGCTGACACCAGGCTGCTGCTATTCTTCCCATGCAGGTGGGTGGTGTGTGAGTCAGGGGCAGGGGAAAGATGGAGTCTCCTTCTCAAATGCACCAGCCTGTGCACAGGAGCTGACATGGGGGGATGAGGGAGGGGAAGCCAGAATCAGTTTATAACAACTTGGAGTCCCACGCTGGTTTCTGCCCTGCATGTGGAGCAATGCAGCTATTTACTGCTCCCTACTTAGGCTGAATTTTAGGATTTTAATCTACTCCTTAAGGACCATTATTCTGCCCATCTATACATACATTTCCATTATCCTCAAACCTCAGTCCTCAATAAAGAAGGGACATTGAGGAAAGAAAAGGTTCCCACAGCATTCCCTAAACTTAACAACGTATAGAAATTAAAGACATGCAGTACCAAAACACAACTGACAATTTTCAACTCAACCAAAATTTCAGTGCCAACATATGGCTGCAAGAGCTGGAGAGCTATTAACATGCTAAACTGAAAGCTAGATGCCTTTGAAAGTAAGTGTCTACAAAAGATTCTGGACACTGGATGGAGAGACTCACTGGATGGAGAGATCTGAGCAATTATCAACCAGCAGCTCGTCTCCACCAAAATCAGAAGAAAACATTCGATATATTTGGGTCATGTACTCTGGATGCCAAAACACAACTGGTGTGAGGAAATAAGGATGCCCAAGAGAAACCTTAACAAGAACCCTTAGCAAGGAGGGCAGAACAGTTGACCTCAAAACCAGAGAGCAGATGGAAGCAGCAGCTAAAGACAGAGATGGATGGTAGAGACTGGTTTCCACCCTGTGTGTCAACATTGGTGAGAGAAGGATGTAATAAAAGTAAAGAGGAATCAACTCTAGGTTTCAAGGAAAGAATAGACCCCTACACCCAGCTTCAGAGAATTTTTAAAGCTGAAATCTACATAAGAAAACCTCACCATTAGGATTTATTTTTTAATATACTTTAACAGATGAGTATCACAGAGGCAATTTGGATTTCAGTTGCATCATGGCATGCAAGCATCCTTGAAAAATGCAGGCATCATATTCAGTCTCTCTTTGAACAGAAGCCAAAGATTGCCAGAAAAGTTCTGCATAACTGAAAGCTGGGATAATGTAGAAGCCAGTTATGTTGATCTGCCTTAATGAGAAGATGCAGAGAATAAGTACTTCGGTCATGACATAAGCCTTTTTCTGCCTGAAAGTGGAACATACACATTTCCAACAATTTGTAAGCATAGCAGATCAAAGTCTATTTCCTCTGGGCACACAGGTGGCTCTGTGGCTATGTGCATATTGCTATTCTGTTAGATGGATAATGACAAATGTATTGTATATGAAATCCCAGCAGATTGAGGATTCTTTTGTTTCATTCTGAAAGGGCTATAAATAAGTAGTGTGGCACAAACAGATTGCTGAATAAACACGCACACACAATCAGAGAAACCTTTGTGGTTTACAAATGGCCAATTTCAAAGGGATCCAAGCAGACAGAGAGGGAGCATTTCTTAGCAAATAAAAGAAGGACTTTACTGCATTCCACAAGCATTTCTGGGAAGAAGCTTCTATCAAATATTCATGGTAGCCTCTTGTCTATACAAGTCTGGTTGATAGAGTAATAGTGTCGACTGACTGGGCACCAAAATGCAGCCATTTTCCTTTTCCCTGTCTAGTAAATCTGTGACTGTCAGTGATGGGAGCTGATGGGAAATGATAGCCTTATTGAGCTGCCTCGTGAACTGTAACTCATTTGTTCTGAAGACCCAGAATGACAACCCCTGCATTTCTCCCTTCCAGCAAAATTGAGTATAAATCACTTTATCATTTTTCTCCATGACAGTTTATCAGAATTCTGGAATGTTATATGAAGTCATAGGGGCTGGTGATAGGAAATAAGACTTATACTCAATCTTGTTGTTGAAGAGCACTGCCCCTCACAAAGGCTAAGCATTCCCATAAAAACGGTAATCTGAGTTCCACTATACATACATATACACAGACACACACTATATATGTGTGTCTTGGTGACAGAAAGAAAATACTGACAGACTAGCTTTTACTAGGCTTTAGACAGGAATATTCTAGGCCATGACCCCTGTGAACCTACCACTGATGTGTATTCAGCTCTTTGTAAGCTCATCTTTCATTTGTCATTTTGAATGTTAATTTTTCTGTTATTGCCAATTAAAGTTTCATGACAAAAATGTATTGATGTCCAGCATAACCTTATCAGGAAAAGAAACTGCACTAATTGTTGCTGTTCTTGTTATTAAATTGGGAAGAGTTGAGATACTATGGGGATGATGGCCATATATGTTCATATATAGATAGATCTTTATCTTTATCTATCTTAGTGTTACACTAAGCTGGAATCATGTAAACTAGGCAATTTTACTTTTGTCTCCACAAAAGGCTCTCTACACATCACCTCAGTCTCGTGTCAATTTCACTGAGCATTTATAGGCAAGCTTGCCTACAAGCTTGCCACACATCTCTGCCACTATTCCTTCTATTCTAGGCCTTAGCTCCTCTGATAAGGCTGACAACTGTATAAAAATTGAGTAGTTCTATGATATAGAAACAATATCCAGTAAAGACTATGAATTGGATACCACAATTTTTCTTCTCACACTGAATGCTCTATTAAGTATGGTGATAAAACAAACACAAATAATAAATGGGCCTGAAATTCAAATCTGTAAAGAGAAGATTAAGCTGATTGAACACGTTAAGGAGCAAAGACAGAGGGGAGACATGTCAATTGCCTATACTTAGAGGTGTGATCAGGTTCAAGTTTGTTACCCAAGTTCAACAAAGCTGACCCCAAACTCCTCTGTCTGTGCTCCCAGAGTTGGGTCATAGAAGGTGGGCTAGGCTGATCATATGGGGAAGTGATCAGCCTATGTTTTATCCAGTGCTCCCGGGATGCGTTTCTAGGATTCCCCCCACAAGTGGCTACATAAAAAGACAGCTGAGCAATAGCTTCCTGATCCTCTATGGATGGAGGGCCTGCAGTGCAGGTGACATGCCATGGAATGGTGACATGCGGAAATGATATCTACAGAGTGATGCTCACTCATAACACTGTGTTGCCATATCTCCCCAATCAATTTTGCTATTGCCTGGGTTCCTTTTTCAAGACTATAAATGCAATACTCTTGACATGGATTACACTTCTGCTTACATAAGTAGATGTGAAAGCTCAGTTCTCATTAGTCCAGGAGACTACGGCATGTATCTTAAACTACAGTAGGAAAAAATTAGATAAAATACTAGGAAAAATGTTAAAAGTCTAACTAGACACTGCAGCAAAGCTACAAAAGAAAGTTCAAAGGAGATAACTGTAGATCAAACTTAACTCCTGTGACCCATCTATTTAGAAATAATTAAACCCACTATGATATAGAAAGATGGATTAAATGAACTACCAACAATCACAATAATTTGGCTTATCACCTGAAATTAGATTTAAACCAGATCTCCAGAGGCAAGAGCCTGATTCAGTAGGCCACCATTCTAACCTCTCATGAATACATGCTATCATATGAAAGACACAGGTTAAAGTGTACTGTAAATGTTATGCTCATAACCCAGCGGATGAGTGTGTGTCTTGCTTAATCATCCTCAAATGGCTGAATATTGGCACCACGGCCTGTCTTCCTGGAAGGGCTCAGGCTTTTCCCCTGGCGTCAGATTTTGGACCCACTGCTGCAAACACTAAACACTGACCTGAGAAGCTGAAGTCCCCCCTTCCCACCACCACCCTTTTTTAAACACCATTTAAATTTTATTCCATCCACTTTTTTTTACTGTATGGTCCATATCATTAGACAATTGATCCTTGCTTATCCCGTTGGCTCTGGTGATGGCATGGACCATGGGGCTAATTTTGCACAGGTTATATATCAGAGAACGGAAAGAATGTGCACACACTCTGAAGAAAAAATTTGCTGAGACAAACCTGGGAACTATGCAATTAAAAGAAAAACAGCAATAAATTAAGAATGATTTGGAGATACCAAGATCATGGTCCTAAATGGCAACCCCATGAAATATATAGAAAAACTTGATATTAAGACTAGTGATAAACACATGAAAAGGCAATCAACACTTCAGGATAATACATTACAAAACCCTAAATCAAGGAAGGATATTGGAAAGTGGTGGATAAAACTCTTTTTGGTCTATAGGCCAGTCCTTAACAGCACAAGTGTATGGGAAACAAATCAAATACTAGCAAAAATAAAAACAGAGGCACCAATTATGTTAAAGGGAATTTTTCTAAAATTGTAAAAGGGACTAATAAAGGTTATAGTTAAAATGCAGTGAGCCGTTCTGCTCAATCAGTTATAAAATAATTTATTAAAGACAAGGTGGGCAAGGTAATATCTTTTATTGGAACAACTTCTTTCTCCAGCAGACGTTGGTCCAATAAAATATTACCTTACCCACCTTGTCTCTCTAATAACCCAGGATCAACACAGCTACAACACTGCAAACATAAAAAAAAAATATGTTATCTTATTATAAAAGTTCTGGAGGGTAAAGGAGTCTAGGTGGCTAGGTGGAATTTCTCCACATAGATAATAGTTACTATATGGAATAAAACGACCAAGTTTAGACTTAGCAGCAATGAAAGTAAGCAGTTTTTTTAAAAAAAGGTGTGAAATAATATAGTAGGGGACAAGTGTTATCCAAAAGGAGAACAGATACAAGCTGAAATGGATTTCTCCCATCCTAGCATGATCTGCATTTATAAAAGACCAAGATGTCTATAGAAAATAATATACCATGCTAATTTTATATATGAGCATATATACAGTCCTCCAGCATTGGAAAGGTTTGATATTTAATGAGAGAATATTATTATATTTCCAAAGAATTTTTCTGCCTTTAGCTTATTCCAAATGTGCTGACACTGTATATTACCCATAGGCTTCTTTTTTTTAAAGCAAAGAGCAAACATCCAGAAAATATTCAGCCCAGAATTGTCATAAGGCTGCTGCAGTTTTCATGTGGAGAGTTTTAAGGGGTGTTGAAAGGGAAAGAGATTATAGCCAAGTCACTTAAGTGGCATGAATTTTCCATCATGGTTCAGGCATCTTTTAGAAGCTTGTGGGTCTTGCTAATAACCTGAGCTTCATGGATTCTTAAGATGGAATCTTTTATACAATAACTCTAATTTATACAATTTCCAAACAGCAAGTTCTGAGCTGGCTATGTTTAGAGATGCTAATTGCAATGCTTTTGTAGAGTAAAATGATATCAAAATTGCAGGGGGACTGAGATGATGGCTATGACACAGCTGCAAGCAAAAATGTCTGTCTTGAGAAACTTGTGACCATTTTATTTGAAGGTTTTGTTTCTTGGGATGACTAATCATCCCTCCTTGTATTTATTTATGGATACCACACACACTTGAAGCAGAGGATGTCTCTCTCTCTCTCTTATACTTTTCCCAGCCCCCCTCCTTAAAATGAGTCAGAGGAATAATATTTCTAGTCATAACTTAGCCAGGCTGATTTTGTTCTGATCCCTTCATCTGTATGCTTAATAGAAATATGAACAGTTAGCACAAGGTCACGGCAAGTGAAAAGATACCCATAAGGGCCAACAAAGATATCAGGGTGGGGAAAAAAGGACAGGTGAATGGTATCAATGCAGTCACCTTTGCAGCTGTAGGTGAACTGTAGGTGCTTTGTGAGTATCACAGATTGTGATAAATGAAACTGACAATGAAATAACTGAGCCAATGTATTGTAATTCAGCTGCAAACAAAAGGCAGCTTGGTGTAGGGAAAACTTACAAAATGACTTATGCAAAGAGAAAATGAAATATGTGAAGCAAAGGAAAATCTAAGGAGATTTTGGAAAGCTTAAGATGGGGATGGTGGAATAGGTGGTACCAAAACAACTGTTAGAAAGGAAGGGAAATTTAGTGCAACCGATAGAGACAATGAAAGTGCACAGAAACAGGAATTGGAGCAGCCTGGCACCTAAAAAGGATAAGAGAGCATTTTCAAGTTCTCAAATGCTCTACTGTCCTAATGTGAGAGAAAGGATATGCATATTTACACACACACACACACACACACAAACTTACCTGTCACCACACTGTAATTTTTTACCAAGACTCCAAAGTCATAAGTAAATTAGGATATATTGTCAATACATATTTGCTGTGGAACCATATTCATCTTAAATATTTATATCTGCATCAAATACCAATTTCATATAGTTTTCTTGGGAGCAGATATGCAATGAGAACTGTGCATTTGTCTGTGGATGCTTGTATTAATGGGAATGCCTCACTATCTGTGCCTCTTCAGATTGTGATCTTGTCAGATCTCATTTGCTAAGCAGGCTCTAGCCTGAATAACAATTGGCTGGGAAGTCTCCAAGGAAAATCCCAGGTGCTACAGAAAGTAGCATTGGTGATTCAGCAATTGGCACTCTTCCTTCTAATTCAGTAGTAAACCAATGCCATAGCATGGCATCAGTGAACTGTTATGTTGCTGGGTATGCCAGCTTCTAGAGGACACATACAATCAATGCTCTCAACACTTGTTATTGAAGTATCAATGGCACTTTTTGCAATGCTAGCAGTTGCAAAATTCCTATTTTGTCTATAACTGTCCAGCAACCCAAATTTTGCCTGCCATTTCAAATAGAGGAAGGTAATTCTCAAAATCCCATCCTAAAAATGGCTGGTTGGAAACAGCTCACACATGCCACTCCAAAGTCAGTGCTTTCCAGTGGTGAGTGAAAGAGCATTCTCTGTTGCTCTCTCACACACAAAATCTGTAGAGTGCTTTGGGATAATTCTCAATGAAAAGTACTACACAATAGCACAGCAAGCTATTGAAAACTTATTGGGAAGATAATGCAGTGATATTAGATGAAACATAATTGGGATGATTAGGTGCCTTTATAATATGTCATTTAGACAAATGGGAAAGATCCAGAAAAATCAAATGATACCTGTGAAGTCAGAGGGCCTGATTCTTTATTGTGCTACATAAAAGTTTATATTAATGCATCAGTTTTATGTAAGTGTAATTCCACAAACTTCAACAGATTTACTCCAAGGTAAAACCAGTGTAAATGCAGTGGCGAATTCAGTTCCAGATATGTTATTTGTTTTGCTATTTGAAGCTAAATTCCAAAAGCCTTAATTATAGCTCTGGCTTTTTAAAGAACTTCTATAAAATATCTTCCCTTTTGAGAAGCTGACAGATAGGTGGAGAAGGATGGAAATTTATGGCATATGAATGATCACTATGAATAGGATGTTTAAACCCTCCATTCCAAACTTCTTATTCTGAACAGCAGATTTTTATGTTCATGTTATGTTTTAAAAATAAACTCTGAAAGCAGAAAATCAAACTCAGCACTATGACTACCAACTTTAGAAATCAACAAGTTTTTATTTTTTCCACTTTGCAAAAATGACAATTTACAATACACATACCACAAATTACTCTTATTTCATAAGAGTATTGAAATATTCAGTTCTGTAAATAAAAGAGGCAATTATTACAAAATAAAACAATTTGCAAGTGCCCTTAATCAACTAAGCATTTGGCAGGTTTTTAACAAAATTACTACTTTTGGTACATACAATTCTTAAATTAATTCTGGAACTTTAATAATTTTAAATCAGTAAATTGTCTCCCGGACATATATTTAATCAAGTCAACACTGGAGTAATGTCAACTCAAAAGTTGCTTGCCAAGCATTGAGCACAGCCCTGCAGACAGCGTCACTTCTAGTTTTATTGTTCCTTCCTTTTGCCTCTCCTGCCCGCCCCAGAACAGAGCTGAAAGTTGAAGCAGATAAATACACTGTTGCTCTCTGCCCTACCCTGCAAGAGTTGGGAGAAGATGCCTATCCCCTTCTGCATCCCTCATAAATAATCTACTGAAGTCAAGTTGCAGAAAAGGCCAACATGACACAGCTCTTTTCTGACTAGGGACTCTGAGTACTATCAGAATATAAATATATTGGATAAATTAGAGGGGAGAAATCATTCTGCTATATACTAGGGGCCTCATCCCCTGCACCCCAACCCCCCGCCCCAGCCCTGAGCCACCTGCCACACCCTTAATCCCTCATTTCTTGCCCTACCCCAGAGCCTGCACTCTCAGCTGGAGCCCTCACCCCTCCCACACCACCTGCCCAGTGAAAATCAGTGAGTGAGTGAGGGTAGGTTAGAGCGAGCGACGGAGTGAGCGGGGGTGGGGACTTGGAGAAGGGGCGGGGCCTCAGGGCAAGGGTAGGGCAGGGATTGGGGCAAGGGTGTTCGGTTTTGTGTGATTATAAAGTTGGCAACCCTACTCTGTACTGGAATACTGTCTCCAGTTCTGGTGTCCACATTTCGAAAAGGACATTGAAAAATTGGAAAGGGTTCAGAAAAGAGCTGCAAGAATGATTTGAGGTCTGGAAAACATGATTTACAGTGAGAGGCTAAAGAAACTCAATCTAGTTAATCCAAGAGAAACATAAGAGGTGACTTGATTATGGTCTACAACTATCTACATGGGGAAGAGACTTCTGATAGTAGAAGGCTCTTTGATCTAGCAGAAAAGAGGCAAATGGAGATCCAATGGCTGGTAACCAAAGCTAGACAAATTTAGACTAAAAATAAACTTTTTTCTTTAAAAACAGTGAGGATAATAGAACACTGAAATGATTAACCAAAGGTTGTGACGAATTCTGTATCACTTAAAAATCAAGATTGGATGTCTTTCTAAAAGATATACTCCATCTCAACCAGAAGTTGGGAGCCTGGCATAGGAAATTCTATGGCCTGTGTTATGTAGGAGGCCAGAATAGATCATCATAATAGTCCCTTCTAGCCTTAAAAATATATTAATCTATAAGGATGTGCTATGTAGAAAAACCATCATATTAGGAAAGGATAAGTAATTTAAACAGTCAGTTAGGGATAACCTGGTCCCCTTTCTTAAGATTAATAAACCCACATATTGGAACTATGAATTGGACAAAGAAGAACAAATTAGACCTATTTGTTTCACACTGAGTATGGTTGTAAGTGGTTGACACTTTTAAATTTTTTAAAAATTATTACATTTTTATAAGTCTGAACCTACCATTTCTCTAAGTTGGATTATTTCAAATGTGAAATGTTTGTATCAGAACTATTTTTTCCCTTTAGAAAATTGGTAAGAATTCATGTATAATTGCACTAATGAAAAATCCAGCAGAATTTGAATTTAATAGCTTTGGAGTACAAAAGACCTTATCCACTAGTCTACACAGTCACTTTAGGTAATTTCGGTGGGAATTTACAGACATCATACTGGTCTCTAGAGGAAGCCCATATTCTTCCATGATTGCAGTAGAAACTTATTGAGAATTATGAGGAAAAGTTAATTAAAAAATTGGATGGAACTATTATGATGTTCAAATTTAAGTGTCATGAACTGGGGAATAATATACCTAAAAAAAGCAAGCAACACTTCGTACAAATTGAAGACTATAAAATAGCATTTTCCTAATTTAAAAATACCCATGAATGAGGCAACATTCGATCTCAGCATATAATTAAAGAGATTTATTCTTATTATATATATTGGTTTGATTCAGTCTCTAAAAGCCACACACATCTGTTCCAGTCCTTAATACTGTCAGACCACTAACCCAGATTTTTTTTTTCAAGTTTGGGCCTATAGAAATAGTAGCTGTAATGTTCTTTATTTACCTGGATTTACTTTGTGACTCTCAACAGGAAATCTGGAAAAATACTACACAGAAGAAGCAGAACCATCACAAAAACAATCTTCTTTCCCTATTTATGTTATGGGGTAAAAATAATACTCCCCAAATAAAATCCTTTTATTAAAATATTCAATTAATAAAATGCCCCAGCCTTCAGTGGCTAAGAAAAGTTTGAGCTTTCTGGTAAGGGTTGTTTATTAACTGTTCATTAATTAACTGTTTATTAAGGCTCAGATTCAGGAAAGTATCCCTACTGAGGACAGCACTTAAGTACATGCTTAAAGGTAAGTCAGTGCCTAAGTGCCTTCCTGAATATGGATGGGCCTGAGCATGTACTTAAATGTTTTGCTGACTTGGGGTCTGAGAGAGAAACTGAGTCTAGGCTAGTCTCTCTCAGATGTTTTACTCACAGTACATGCACAGATTGTCTCCACCTTGAACAAAGATGGCAAAAGTAACAGCAAAAAAATTTAGAACGGCAATAACCCTTTCAGGGCACCAGCTACACTCATACCATTTTCAAGAACACTTGGTCTCAAATATGGTTTTCTTCTACTGTATAGAACCCAAAACCTACCCTTTGGCCTGAGCCTTGCAAGGAGCTCTGCAAAGTCAATGGTGCTCTGTGTAGGACTGGAACCTAAAATAGCCTTTTGTTGTTGTTGTTAAAAATACTTTTCAAAAACACTTCTTGCCAGAGCTAAGGTCCAAATGAAGTCTTCCTGCATGTGATCCTCCATTCAGACAAAAGAAAGAGCTGACACCCTCCTGTCTTGTATGAAAAGAACAACTGTCTTTAACCCGACAGTATAAAGGTAAAAAAGGGGGGGGGAGAGGGGAATGGTGTGTGTCTTTTTTTTGTCTCATCGAAGCATAAACAAAGCTTGAAGGTTGTTGGCTTTTGTTTTGTGTGTACACATTTTGTTGGTGGTGGTTTATTGGTATGTGTGTGTGTGTGTACACATTTTTATCCCAGTTGCTTTATATTTTAAATATCAGGAATGCCAATTCAGGTCTTCCTTCAGAACTGTTGTGAGTTCTGTTATCCCTCAAAAGAAGGACCAAAAGTGGCCATTCTTTATCTTTCATCTTTTCTTTCAATTGCAGCTAGGGCGCTTGAGTTAACAAAGCATTAACAAAACCCAGAGTGACAAAAACATACTCCCTCTCTCATTTCACTAGACATCAACTCCTTAGAATACGTGATATCATAATAAACTGCCTGTTATGCATAAGGTGTACCTGGTTATAAAACTCCTTAATTTCTAAGGTAAGAAAAACAAATAGGAAAATATATATATAACCATGCCTAGTGCATATAACAAAATAAGTAAAACTAGAGCACAGAAGACTTTTTTTCTTTGCAGGTCCCTTTGACAATATAACTATGAATATATGTAAAACATAATATTGTACTGTTAAACTGGGTGCGGTTTCAATTTCTAAAACATCCTGAGCACAGATCAGATTATTGATCTGCTACTACTGTTATGATCCCTTATGCTTAACTCTTTCCTAGAGAGTTTCTACTCATGTATGCATTTTGTTAATGCATTTCTTCACCTCCTTTGCTGTAATGCTATTATTAATGGGTCAAAAACTATACCGAAGTTAAATGAAACTTGTCTTGCATTCAGAGGAGTTTTCTACTTTCTTTCTGTACCGACACTGAATATTTAATCCAAGATGAATTTCCCATTTCTTTGTACTTTCTCTAAATCCCAGCTATTTATTACAATGCCAAAGCCTTTAACTGTAGGAGCTAAATGTTTGTGGGTTTTTGCTATAATCTTAGAATTTGGGTTTGTTTCTCTTTTGGGGAGGAGGAATGTTTGTTACAAAATACTTTGCTATGGTCTGTATTTGACACACATGGCAGACAGGGTGCTGGAACAATTTTTATTGTGGGGGTGCTCAAGGTGGAAACTAGGTATTTGGGTTACTACTATTTCAAGCCAGGGGGCATGGCAGCATCCCCAGCACCTACGATGGCAGATGTTCATTATCTTGCGTGCAATCAAATAGTTGCTGGGAGTAGAGCTGGTCAGAAATTTTTCACCTAAATGTTCTTCTGCTAAGAGTGCTGTTTTCATCAAAACCAACACTTTCAAAATGTTTTGATGAAACATTTTATTAAAAAAAAATGAAAAATTTCTGACCAGCTTTGCTTCAACATCTGTTAGAATGCACACAATTATATTAGATACTGCATTTTGATCAATGAAATATTGTTTTGAAAAAAAAAACACAATATGTTTTGATACTATGTCCAGTTTTGCCATTTTTGTTTCAAAATGATTTTTCAAATTCAATATATATAGGATTAAAATTTGACTGATGTTAGATGAACCCATTTTATTTTTTATTTAATTTCACTGGAAATTTTTGAAATATTTTGATTTTGCTCTGTTTTGGAATTATTTATTTTTCAAAATTGCAGATTTTCCCATTAAATGCAAAATTTGGTTTATGGTTTTTAGATATACATAAATAATGCACATTTTGTTTAACCTGTCACCAAACTAACATTTCTTAAATAATTGCTCATAAATAAGTTGACTGCAACTACACTTTGATTAACAGAGGTCTCAAGGAAACTATATATCTGGCCCCTAATCCTGATATGGTATCCATAGGGGAAGACAAAGTTAATTGCTCATTCCATTTGTCAGTCCATGAGAAATATCTTTAAAATGTATAGTTTTAGTGTTTATAAAACCAAGGGAGTACCTGAGTTAATTTTAATATTGTCAGCAAATAAAGAACTTTTTAAAAATCCTTATTTTATTTATTTATTGTACAATGGATTTCTCTCTTTGGTTTGTCTCACCACAGCCCCAGATTCCAAAGAGAGTGTATCTAGGTATTAAACAAGTGACAAATAGCCTCAATAATATTTTCTAGTTTCACCAGGAAATGCATTCTGGCCTGTTATGCCTGTTTCAGTCTTCATATCCTACTCCCCTCTTTTTCTGTCAAGTCAGACCGGCTGACATTGCACTAGTAAAATACAGAAGTGTGTTGAATATTTGTGTAGCTAATATAAATTGTATTGCTACTGCAAGGCGCTACTATATAGAAGTGGTGCAATGACAGATTTTCAAAAGTGGTCTCTAACTTTGCGTGGCCCAATTTAAGACCCACAGGGGGTGATTTTCAGATATACCATGGTAATTGGAATTCTAGAAATACATAGGTAAAACTCTGGCAGAAATATTATGCATAAGTGAGACTTACAGTGGGTTAGAGTTACACTTGTCTTCTAAGTAATATCCTATTACACTCCACATACTAGATGAAATTTTGGTTGAAGTTCACAATTTTGGAACCAGTGGTTTGGTTTTGCATTTCAATGCACTTTGTTTATACAAGATCAGCCTTGAGATATCTCTCCTCCCACCAAATCTAAATTTGCTGTGTAGCTAACCCTACCCATTGAGACAAAAGAACCCAGTAAGATCAGAGAATTGTGTGTAGTGCCAGTGCAGACATAGCTTTAAATTGAAATTTAAAGCTATCTTAGACTTTCACAGTTGCAATACAAAATGCCTGTGAGCAATGCCATTGTTGGAAAGATTAAAGTTGTGCATGGCCCCACTGGTCATTGTATTTTATTTACAACAGAAATATACTAACTGAAAAGGCACATTCCAATGAAGATCTATGTGCTGAATCATCTGAAGTGGAAGTCAAATAACTACTAACCTCTAAGTTGGTCTGAATCATGCCAACATGCCCAGCTTGAGACAATGTGTAGGTTATTTCTGTTTGATGGACAGAAACCAAGGGACTTCCCACCTCTATAATAAGTGGTTGTCTACATGGGAAAGTTATACCATTTTAAGCTAAGGTGTGAATTTAAACGGCTATACCTGAATAATCCCCATGTGGATGCTCTTATTCCAATGTAAGAGATCATTTTTAATTTTATGTCTTGGAATGGAGGTTAAGCTAAACCAAAAAAGCCACTCTTATGCCAGAATGAGAGTGTCCACACAGTTAACAATTATTCAGTTTTAACTATGGGTAACTCTATTCTGCTATCAAAGGTGTGGCTGGAGCAAGCATAGACAAACACGAGCTAGCTTTGAATTTAATGTACACCTATACGGCTTTATAGTTTAAATGCACAGTCTACCTTAAACTGGTATAGCTTTCCTTTGTAAACAAGCACTTAGAACTCCACTGGTCTAAAACTATAGCATAGTTCAATGACACAGTGGCAAGTGAAGCTGAGTGGCAATATAAAACAACAACAAACACGATCATCATCATCTGATCGTATGTCTCTGTTTAGAGGCTGTTTGCTATTAAACTTTATCCTTCTAACTTTGATAGTTAAATACTACCTTAAAAATAAGGACTGAGGCATCTTTGGATCACTCAGACACACAGCACTTACACAGCCAGTTTTTAATGGCACTTACAGTGAAAATTTATATTAAGTACAGAACAGGGACTTTCAGCTGAGAGGAGTTCGTACTGTTCCTATTATCTTCACCAAGAGGAGACTATCTTTGGCTCACCTAATAAAGAAGTGGCCTTTGAACATGAAACTGTCAATTTGGGTCTCAGCTGCATTAATGTGCAGACCACGCACTCACCAAGGCCAGACACTAGATAGGACTCAGCTACTTCCAAGAGTCCATTCCAGTTTCTGTCCACAACAAAACTGGCAGCAATTGGTGAAGAAGGATAGGGTCAGCCTCATAATCAATTCCTTCCAGCTGAGACCCACCTAACAGGGGAACTCTACTAATTGATTAACATCTATTTAGTGATAGGCTACTAGAGGTCAAACACAATAAATGACATTGTTGATAATTCTTATTTTAAAAAGTTGAGAATCAGTGACTTAGGCATTTCATAATTATTTAGCCAAAACTTCTTCAAGATGTTGCACAGTATGTTGATTACTACTAGGCTAACCAACTTTTTGCATCCAGAGGCAGCTGCTGTGGCAGTTGGATTGATTAGCACAAATTACCAAATGTTTGAAGGTAGTAACCAACCCATCCTGTACAATCTGTGCTAGGTTATGCAATACATCATAACTTAGAAAATTTATCAGTCTAAATCTGATTTCAAAATACTCAAACCCCAGGACCAGATGATTTCTGGACATTTGTGGGAGAGAAATGACTAGAAATTGCATTTATTAAACAAAAGCAGTATTCTTGGACTAAACATTCCCTTGTTTCAAGGGATATACAAACCAATTCCCATGAAATAAAAACCACCCTCCACCTTTGCCAGAAAGTGGAACCAACCACAAATATTTTTCTTTGTTCAAAAGAGGAATTTGTTTTTTGCATCCTGATTTCATCAAATCTGGAAGAAGAAACAGCCCAAGGGAAAAAACAACAACTATCCTCTTATTTCCTGAAGCAAATAAGCACTGGAAATTTCCTGAAATGATCTCAGGAGACTTCAAGACCAAAGAGGCTTTGTAAAATATCTTGTGGTGTAAAGGGTGCTATATGAAAATCTAAGATATCACCATATTGTTTTTACACAAGTCCAAATGCCAACAAAGAAGTCTCAGCTGGTTCTTTTTCAAAAGATAAAAACTAAAACTTTATAAATCAATATGTGCATGCACAAGCAGTTACTGCAGGTGCCACATACCAGACTTCTGTTTTCTTGCAAAAGTCAAGTAATTTAATTTTAAAATTTTACTGAAAGATATGCATTCACCCCAGGCCAGTACTGTAGCATGGTCATTGGTTTGCTTTTGTTCACAGTATAGCTAGTGTGCGGCACAGAGACCTACAGTGACACGTAAGGCCAATGTAAGCATTATTTAAGTACCGCTACCACATTTTTACCCATTCATACACTTGAGGGGGTATGGGAGGAACAAAACTTCCTTTGAACATCTCCCTAGTGAATACAGTAACAACTAAATATTGAGTGGGGGAAAAGGAGAAAGATGTGCAATCGAGAGGTTGCTAAGAACTACGGAATGGTTATAATAAATACAGTGAAGAGAAAGAGAGGGTAAATTGTGTTGAGAGGGAGAAAAATATAAGTAGTATGGACAATATTTCATATAGCCCCTTCTATCTTTACACATGAAAACAATATTTTTGTAGTCTGGGGTGAAGGAATCTCAGGTCATCTCACAAAGAAGAATGGGTTATTCCTTCCTTTTGTATCTGCAGCTAGAAAACCAGAATTTACTTAAAGTGCAGATTACACTTAACCCACCCAAAAATCTGTTTACCCCATCCCTATACATTTATTTTGTGTTTACTTGTTATAAATGTAGATTCTGTTTCCACCTCATCCTTTCAACACAGAAATCATGGTTCCTGTACAATACTTTCAGTTCATGTCTACAGAGGGCACTACGCTCTTCAGTGAACTTCAATGACACCTCACAATTAAAACATCAGTTTAATATTCCTGCCACCACCTTGCAAGAACACTTTTTCCTTCAGTTTGTTGTTGAGATTGAGATGGCAACTAAGTACATCTGGAATTTTATCAAGATATTTCCATTTCATATTGGCTGGAGTAACAATACTAAGAACCAAAATTAATCCCTGTAATTTTGCCTACCACACTTATTACACAAGAGAAGGCTGGATTTGCAAATTGGAGAAATTAAGCTTTGTTTCCTGAAGGTGTGCCACTGAGTGGGCAATAGCAGGCATGAAAACATTAGACATGATTTCTGAAGCACTTTTGTTCTGATTGTACTCGCTTTTCTGTGTTTTACCATTCAGTGAGATTATACAGGGCACCTTTTGATGTATTCAACTGTCACAAATTGGAAACACTCCAGATGAATAGAGAACACTTACCTTTAAAGACTTCCGAAATGTTGTGGGTAATGCCATATAATTATTGAATCTTTCGTTGTTATATTAAAAGCAAAATACTATGTTAATGCAATTTTGAAACTGAAAGCCAGATTCTCTGGAGTTGTAAATCAGTGAAGCACTACTGAATTCAATAAAGCTATACTGGATGACTCCAAATGAGGATCTGGCCCAGAAAATGTAACTGTCCAACAAGATTCAGGAGGCTGAGGCTATGTCTACCCTTGGAGCTAGGGGTGTAATTCCCAGCTCATGTAGACCTACTTGGGCTAGCTCTGATAAAGCTAGTGCACTAAAAATAGTAGTGTAGCTGTGAAAGCAAGGGCAGCGGTGAACGGCAGCATGAGCTACTTGCCCTGAGTATGTACCTCTGGTCCCAAGTGGTTTTGTACTCAGGGCAGCTAGCCTGTGCTGCCACCACCACCACTTGCCACTGCCCATGCTGCCATGGCTACAGTTCTATTTTTAGCGCATTAGCTCACTGAGAGCTGGGAATCACAATCCTACCTCCACGTGTAGATGCAGCCTTAGGGTTAAAGCTCCAACATCAGCCTTTAATATGCCACCTTGTACATGTACATATCTGTTAATAAAGTCCCTCATATGTCCACAAACCATCTATGCACCAAGACAAATGCTACATAACATGGATTCCATTCCTCCTCCCTGACACAACGGGGCACAATTTGCCCACTGTTTTCCCTTAAGGGTTGTACAGGGACAGCAGCCTTGAATTGTGACTGGAGCTCCATAGGACTAGGACTGCTGGAGTACAAGATATAAACATGGTATTAACTGTCCATGAATAAACTTAGGCTAGAAATTGGAAGAAGTCTTAAACGTGAGGTTCTGGAACAGCATTTCAGTAGGCGTAGAGGGGGCAAATAATAAAATTAGTTTTAAGATGAAGTTTCATGAATTTATGAATGGGATTATATGATGGGGTTGCCTGCGATAGCAGGCAACTGTACTGGATGTCCCAGGAGGTCCTTTCCAGTCCTACATTCCTTAAAATTCCATTTCACAAAAAATCATATTTCATCATTTTTCCCCATTCCAAT
This sequence comes from Trachemys scripta elegans, assembly GCF_013100865.1. NCBI lineage: Eukaryota > Metazoa > Chordata > Testudines > Emydidae > Trachemys > Trachemys scripta. Next base: position 111,798,209 of record NC_048300.1, read on the forward strand.
GCAGAACAAAACCTACACCTTCAGAAAACTTTCATTAAAAAAAAAAAGACCCACCATAGAATAGTCAATAGCCCAGCTTGGATAGGCACAGCCAATAGCCCAGCTAGGACATTCAACTGGGATGTAGGCAACCACGTTCAAGTTCCTGTGCGGATCAGACAGGAGAGTGCCCTAACCACCAGGCTAGTCTCTCTCTCTCAGTTAGCTCTGTTGGAGCTGTTCCATTTTGTGTAATTAAATATTCATCAGGCTAGAGAGACTGACTCCATGACCTGGTGGTTAGTTAGGGCATTCACCTGGGATGTGGGATACCCAGCTTTAAGTCTCCACTTTGAATCAGGCAAAGTGGGGACTTGAATAAGGGTTTCCTCACACCCCTGGTGAGCACCCTAACCAATGGGCCTATTGGCTATCTTGGAGGGGAGGGTAGGTGGTGGTGTCTGTCTGTCTCTCTCTCTCTCATTTTTTTTTTACCAAAAAATCCATTCTGGACCTAAAAAACCTACTGGACAATATTTGTTTAAACTGATACGTTTCTTTGAAAAGTTTTGTTTTTGACAAATCAGCATTTTTCTAACGGAAAACCATTTTAGTCAAAAAAATTCCCAACCAGCTTGAACAGAGACTTCCTGAGAGACTCATAGATTTAGTTAATTTTACAGCCTCCCGGTACTAACTGGCTTTCAAGGTTGGACGTTTAGCAGTGCATATGTATCTAAAGTTATGGTAAAAAGTATAGGCTTAATGGAAATCACCAGTAGTTATTCATTTGTGCCAATATTTTTAAAAAGGTAAATGGACGATACAGGTATCTATAGGCCAGTTAAGTTGACACCGTTCCCAGGCAAAGCAATAGAAAATGCTGATTGGATTCAAATCGGTGAAGAATTAAAGGATGATAGCAAAATTAATGCCAATTTATGGAAAATAGGTTCTGTCAAACAAACCTGATATCGTTCTTTAATTAGCGTAAAAGTTTGGTTCACAAAGGTAGCCGTACTGACATAATATATTTAGACTTCAGTAAGGCATTTGACCACACATTTTTATTATAAAATTAGCAGTAAACAATCAACATAGCACATATTAAATTGGATTAAAACCTGGTAAGTGATAGATCTCAAAAAGCTGTAGTAAATGGAGAACTGTGATCTAATGGAGATGTTTCTAGGGGGATTTTGCTGGGGGTCTGTTCTTGGCCCAATATCTTTGTGATTTATCTGAACTAAATTATAAAATTGTTACTGGAAAAATTTGCACATCGCACAAAAATTGATGGAGTGGTAAATAATAATAAGTACCAGGCAGTTCTACGGAGTAATCTGGATCATGTGGTAATCCAGGCTTACATGAACAACATGCATTTTAATACAGTTAGATTTAAGGTCTTGTACCCAAGAATCAAGAACGCTGATTCCATTTATAGGATGGAGAACTATATTTTGGAAAAGAATTACTCAAAAACTGATTTGTCCATAGTGAACAATCAGCTGGATCTTTTAGTGCAATTTGGTGGCTAAGAGAGCAAATACAACCTTTCAATATATAAGCAGGGAATACAGAGTGAGAGTGGTATACCACTGTATACAACATTAGTGAGACGGTTACTGGAATTCTATATTTAGTGTTGAAAACGGGAAAAGGGTTCTGAATTATATGATATCTAGAAAACCTGCCTTATGAGGAAAGACTTAAGAACATCATTTTTTTTTGGTTTAGAAAAAAAAATATGAAGAGGGAAGTTGATGATGGTCTGTAAGAATGGGCAGAAGATTTCTGGTAGTAGAAATTTTTTCAATCTATCAAAAAAAGGCATAACAAGAGCCAGTGACTAGAATCTGAAGCTAGACAAATTCAAAAGAGAAGAAAGGTGCAAATTCAGTGAAGATACTTAACCATTGGAATAATAAATGTAGGATATGATGGATTCTCTAGCTTTTGAAATCTTTAAATCAAGAATTTCTGTCTTTCCAAAATATATGCTATGCTACTCTGTAGCTCTACCAGAAGATATAGACTTGATGCAGGAATTACTTAATGAAAGTAAAAAACCTGGAATATGCAGTACAACAGAGTAGATGATGATAAAAATTCTTGTAGCCTTAAAAATACAGGAATCTATATATTAGACAACTAAATATGTAATTATCTACATAAGAATATACCACAAGTATAAGGGAGAAATTCTCATAGCAGAAATCCCTTTGACTGTTTTATCTCCATACAATGCATCGGAATGTTTTCTCCCTCAGTGGGATCTGTCATTTTAAAGATATTGTCCAGCAGAGGCCCTACTTGAAGATGCAATATTGGCTTGAAAGAAGTGACTTTCCCATTAGAAAACCCTGGAAATCAGTGAAAGTACATGCAATATTCTTTTTAAAAAAAACTGGGTTATTTAAATTTATGGTTTAACAACTGTTATTTGCAAAGTTAAAAAAAAAACAAAGAATTTTAAAATAAATTATATAATTTATTTTGTAACATCTTTCTAATTTCTAATACTTCCTACTTTCTTCTTTCAATCCAACTCTGCATGTCAAAACTGTCAAGATGACAACTTCCTGTGATTATTCTTATTTTATTTCTTCTTTCAATACTTCCCCACAATCACACTAAATAAATATAAATATTTATATAAGCTTTTCATAACTATTGAAGCTATCCTCATTTTAAACTTACTCTGACATGCTGACATATAAGTTCTATAAATGAAAGAAAAGTGACTAATTATCTAATGTTTAAATCTCTAGTAATCCAATATTTTATCCTGAGGTTCAACATTTTCTATTGAAAACCATACTGGCTTCTGAGATTTCCAAATAAAGATTATGTTAATATCAAATAAGTGATTGAGATACAATCTTCCTTTTTATTTCATTAATGTCTAATACTTCCAAAACTAATGTGGCCAAATCAGCGCCTTCCATAAAAAAAAATGCATGAAAGGTGAAAAATTAAGGCCATTCCCTCAAACTCTCAAGTGAATAATTTTGTATTATTATTATTATTATTATTATTAAGTAGTAGTAGAAGTAATAGTAGTAGCACTAGTAGTAGCACGGTAACTTCTCGCTTAACGTTGTTGTTATGTTCCTGAAAAATGCTATTTTAAGCAAAATGATGTTAAGTGAATCCAATTTCCCCATAAGAATGAATATGAGTGGGACAAGATTACATTTTTCAAGGACAGCAAGAAGGATGTGTCAGTAATCAAAATGATGAGAACCTGGAAAAGAGTTTTAGTTGTGTCCATGGACAGTTGAGCTGTCAGATCTTAGAAATATAATGCAGAAAGGTTCTGCAAGATTGAGACTTAACCTGGATGTGAGGACCTAGGCAGATTTATCAGTTAAAGATGACACACAGGTTACTGGCCCAAGTGACCGGCAGGATGGTGGTGGTGTCAACAGTGATCAAGAATGGAGGTAGCAGGGAGGATTTGAGGAGAAAGATTAACAGATGTGTTTCAACCAGGTTGAGCTTCAGGTCCTACACCTTACAGCACTGCCTCCTGGTAGAGAGCCACAAGGAAAGGTCAGAGAGACAGGTCAAGATTTTAGTTTAGACACAAGGAGGTAGGTATATCAGAGTTGTCGGGCATAGAGATAGGAGTGTAATTTGTATTTGCAGATGAGATAAGTTAGAGAGAGAGACAAGAGAAAGGGACCAAGGACAGAGCCCTGTGGAACCCCACCAGAGAGTTGAAGGGCTGATGAGGAGTATCCTCCGAAGGATATGTTGAAGGAGCAATTAGAGAGGTCAGAGGAGATCCAGGCGAGGACAGAATCACTGAAGCTAAGGGAGGAAAAGATTTCAGGAAGAATAGTATGTTGATTGAATTGAAGATGAATAATACATCAAGAAGGATGAGAATGGAGTACTGATTCTGAGATTTGTTAGGAAGAGGTAATTAGAGACTTTGGCAAGAGTGTTTTTTTGTGTACAAGTAGTCGAATTTAACCCAGTGGGACTACTCATGTGCATCTTCAGGAGTTTCAGCTCAGAATTCCTAACACAAGGAGGATTTCAATCATAATAAATTAATCAAATCAGGCTAGCAGAGTAGTTAGTAGCATCTGAAAAGTGGAGAAATCTACTGCAAGTACAGGTCTTGAAGTGTCGTTCTACTGTGAAAAGGGACACTAAAATAGCAAAGCAGGGTTCCATTTTTATGGTCTGAATTATTTCTAGATTAGAAGCTATCAGTTTACAAGTTAAAAAAAGAGAGAGAGAGAGCGAGCGCCTCCCATGAAAATTCAACCTACGATCTGAAGGTCAGCCTGGGCTCTCCTTCACTATCATCGCCAGTAACAATGGTTTTGAGGGACAAATCATGTCTACCATTGCAATGTCTGACTCCCAATATCTTCAGATTATGTCTTCCGTGACATCCCTGAATTGCCTTAAAAGGTTTGCACAAGTGTAATTTAGTAAATAAATCTTTTGATTATATGCAAGAAAGACTAGAGAGTCATGTTCATTCATTCACATTTATGTTGCCTTTGAAATACAAAGGCAGTAAAAAGAAATACAAACTTATTTTTGTCATAAAAAGTCAGCAGAGGTCTCTCTATTTGCACAAAGGGAGCAAATCTGTTGACTAAGTGCATTCCTTTTTATATAGCTGCTATTCAGAGTAGAACCACTCTGAGCTGTTCCTGTTTTCTTGGAGCAGCAAGGTTTTACCAAGCCCCTGGAGAGAGAACATTACACTTTCCCTAGGAAAAGCAAGAAAGTAACTTCCTGAGCTTTCCTTCCTGTAGAGTTGCCAAGCCTCCAGGATTGTCCTGGACTGTCCAGGAATTAAAAGATTAATCTTGAATTAAAGGTTATATCATGCGATGAAACCCCCAGTCAAAATTGGCAACCCTATCGAGATGAAGGAAATATTGGTCTGTAAAAAAACAAAAATAGGTGGAGTAGGTAGTAGTTTTTAAGTTAGATTAGTCTAAGCCTCCAGCACCACCCCCACCACCCAGCATGACTCATTAAGATTACTTTCTTAAGTAATCTGAAAAAAACCAATAAAACGAACATTACTTGAGTTACTGAGAAACCAGTCTTATGCAACCAATTAAGAAAGGTGAAAGAATTGTCACCTAGTAGAGAGCTTTTTAAAGAAGAGATTGAATAATAATATACTGGATACTCTGGGGCTTTTTTGAAATTAGTGATTAAGACCTAGAATTGTCTATAGGATATCATCCTCAGTAAAAAAATTTCATGGCACTTTTAGGAGCACTAATCTGTGAGTGAAAAGTCACATAATATTTCATCTACATGGAAATGTATTCATGAATTGAACTGCAAAGAACTTTGCAATACTGTGGATTTTTATTACCACATGCATTATTTTTTGACTAAGGTCCTAAATCCTTACATCCCGTGCAAAGTAGATTTGTTGATATTAAATATCAAATCAGACCTCTAACAATATTTAGAGGTTTTTTTTATTATTGCAGTATTAATCTGCAAATGTTTTACTATTCTTATTTTTGCATATGTCAAGAAGATTTCTAGCATTTCAACAAATGATTAACAATTATAGTTAAGATGTAGGCAGTTCTTCCAAACACGGCAGCTTTTAAATGTTATAGCCTAAATCAGCAGAGGATGAGTCGTTTTATCTTCTGCCATCATAAATACATTTTGTACTGCATAGCTGCAACAAAGCCAGGAGGTAATCTATTCTAAGCCAAGTATCGTAAATGTACTTTTTAATGGCTTTTTGTGTGATGGCTAAATAAAAGTATGACAATATTATACTGTTAAATTCCTTATCTAATTAGTCATCATTTTGGCTTCTCTTTTCAAATAATGAAAAATGACATGTGCATGAGTAAAAGTATTGTAATTTGTTAAGATTCTCCCCTTATAGCTTTATATGTATTTTAAATGTGTTACCTACCATTTTAGCTGTGCATTTACTCTCAAGGCAAAACGTATTCTCAACTTCAGTGTTTTGTGAATTCTGCCTTTGATAGTTATACTTTTCTGCATTACAATGGAGATGATAATAATCAAAGATTTCTCTTACATTCAGTTATAGGAACTGTTTGGAGCTCTATATTCTGAGGGCCACCAGAAATATTTTTTTTTAAAAAGAACTTGTTAGAGGAAGGCAGCTTTTATACGTTTCAGCAATCATTCTGCATGTGGGCTGACCAAGTCATCATTCTAAGCCCTTCTCCCCTAGTTCTGCACCAGACATCAGCAGATTTCATGCAACTGGCTGCATTTCTTTGTCCATAATGACATACACCTCTACCCCCATGTCCTCGGGAGACAAAAAAATCTTACCGCGTTATAGGTGAAACCGCGTTATATCGAACTTGATCCGCTGGAGCATGCAGCCCCGCCCCCTGGAGCACTGCTTTACCACGTTATATCCGAATTCGTGTTATATTGGGTCGCGTTATATCGGGGTAGAGGTGTATCACTAAAGAAAGAAAGGCAGCAACTACAAAATGGAACATAATGGATAATCATATAAGCTCCCCTTTCCCCACCCCGCAAAAAAAAAAAAAAAAAAAAAAAATTTAAATGGATGCAGTATTGTGCCTAATTATTGAAATTTAATGAAATCAGGCTGGGTCTAGCTATCAAAATGATGACTATAAGGCCATATTCTGTGCCAGTGTAAGCAAGCACAACCTATTCAATGACATCAGCCCATTGGCCATTCTTTTACAAATTATGTACAACTGTATTTCAAATTATGTACAATTGTGTTCAATGAAAGTCTCTCAAAAATTTTAAAAATAAAGTAGTCCATCTCTGGCAGAGCACTGAATGAAGGACAGTATTTCTATACAGGGTAACAGTCTTGGTGAGGAGGGAAAAGGAAATCCTAACAAACCTCATTAATTTAGCGTCTCAGATTTATGGAGCTGTCCGACACTCCGGGATATTTAGTCATGGATATAGGGTTTTGTTTGTATTTATTTCAATTTGGTCTCCTGCCTGGGCATTAGCGATTTCATTTATAAATGAAAAAAAGGTGGGGGAAATAAACAAAATATAAATTGCCCATAAATTAATTTGTTCCAGTAACTTTCTGATTAGTTTGAGTGCTACATGTCAAAAACCAGACAAGAACTGCACTTTCTTCTTTCCACATTGTTCTTTAAATCATATATTGATTAGATACAGTATTACAGTAAGACATTTGCCTTTTTATTCCTATGAGGGTTGCAGGAGAGCTAGGCAACTGCATTACTTAGATCATAAACTGGCAAGATGGGAGTGGGGAGAGAATAACTTAAGTAAATAAACCATACTAATAATCAATTATCATTTATAATTTCAAGCATATCCTTTTAATCACATTGCAGTCAATAAAGTAAATGAAGAGGTAGAATGCCTAAAGTATTAGAAAAAGTGACCATCATTTTCATTGCAATAAATTTGGATGGTAAACACAAGATTTTCCCTTAGTTTTCTTTCTTACTCAAAGATTTAGTAAGTAAGTTTTCATGAACTGGACTAATGGCATTGAAATGATTAAAATGAACAAGTGACTGGGGTTGGTTCAACAAATGATTAACAATTATAGTTAAGATCTAGGCAGTTCTTCCAAACACGGCAGCTTTTAAATGTTTTAGCCTAAATCAACAGAGGATGAGTCGTTTTATCTTCTGCCATCATAAATAATGATGATTACCACAAATCTTCACCTGGAGGAAATAGTTCATTGAAACTACTTGAAACTTCCTCTCCCCCAAATACACCATATGATAAATTTTTGTAAAGTAAACTCAGTTTGCTCTTATCTACACACCAAAGTTCAGACAAGGCGATGTAAGCCAGTGGTAAACCGAACTAATGGTACACACAGAAGGGTTTGCACTAGAATAATAAAATTGGTTTAAAAACAGATATTGATTAAACCAATACAACTATTGTTCATTGAGCTTTTACAGTGACACTACACTGAGAGTGCAGTAGATCAGATGAAGTCCTGAATTCTTTCCATGCACATATAGAACTTTCACTCTTTCAATGAAGTTTCACTGTGCTAATCCCCTTGAAATGCAGCTTTTAACACCCACCACCAAAGTGTACAACATTTCAATCCAAGAGGATTATCATATCTGTTGTCTTCTCTGCTCTAATGGAGCAGAAGAAAGGAGTTATGGGTTGTCAGAGTGATTCACCAGTTAGAAAAGCAAAGCAAAACCAAGCAAATAAAATACCCCAAAATAATTTTGCAGGCCAACTGTATTTGTCCCTGAGTTTTTTTTATTCCTCAGGGTTTTCAGAAAACAACATTTACAATAAGTAAGTTTTCATGGATTGGACTTGAAAGAGACATTATTAAGGGCGCACAAGCAAACTAGCCCAATGAGTAGGAAAGATAGGAAGCATGGCAAAACACACACTGGCTTACCCAGGAGATCTTCAATGATCTGAAACTCAAAAAAGAGTCCTACAAAGAGTGGAACCTAAGTCAAATTACAAAGGATGAATATAAACAAATAACACAAGTATGTAGAGATAAAACTAAAAAGTCCAAGGCACAAAACGTTATCAAACTAGCTAGAGACAAAGGGTAACAAGAAAACATTCTACAAATACATCAGAAGCAATAGGAAGATCAAGGACAGAGTTGGCCCATTATTCAATGGGAGAGGGGAGCAGGGAACAATAACAGAACATATGGAAATGGCAGAAGTGCTAAATGACTTTTGTGCTTCGTTCTTCACCAAAAAGATTAGTAGTGATTGGATTATAACATAGTGAATGCCAGTGAAAATGAGGTTGGATCAGAGGCTAAAATAGGGAAAGAACAAGTTAAATTACTTAGACAAGTTAGAGGTCTTCAAGTCACCAGGGTCTGATGAAATAGATCCTAGAATGCTGAAGAAGCTGACTGAGGCAATATTTGAGTCATTAGCGATTATCTTTGAAAAGTCATGGAAGACGGGAGAGAGTCCAGAGGAAAAGGGCAAATATAGTGCCAATCTATAAAAAGGGAAATATAAACAACCCAGGAAATTACAGACCAGTCAGTTTAACTTCAGTACCCAGAAAGATAATGGAGAAAATAATTAAGCAATCAATTTGTAAACACATGGAAGATAATAAGGTGATAAGCAACAATCAGTATGGATCTGTCAAGAGCAAATCGTATCAAACCAAAGTAATAGCTTTCTTTGACAAGATAACAAGCCTTGTGGATGAAGGAAAGGGCTAGATGTGGTATATCTTGACTTTAGTAAGGCTTTTGATACTGAAAGGGCATATTGAGAGAGTCCTGCAGGGATCAGTTCTGCATCTGGTTCTGTTCAATATCTTCATCAATGACTTAGACAATGGCATAGAGAGCACACTTATAAAGTTTGCTAATGATACCGAGCTGGGAGGTTTGCAAGTACTTTGGAGGTTAGGATTAAAATTAAAAATGATCTGCACAAATAGAGAAATGACTGAAGTAAATGGGATGAAATTCAATAAGTACTCCACTTAGGAAGGAACAATCACTTGCACACATACAAAATGGGAAATGACTGCATAGGAAGGAGTACTGCAGAAAGGGATGTAGGGTCACAGTGGATCACAAGCTAAATATTAGTCAACAGTGTAACACTTGTGGGAAAAAAAAGCAAAAAATCATTCTGGAATATATTAGCAGGAGTGTTGTAAGTAAAACACAAGTAGTAATTCTTCTCTACTCCATGCTGATTAGGCCTGAGTTGGAGTATTGTGTCCAGTTCTGGGTGCCACATTTATGGAAAGATGTGTACAAACTGAAGAAAGTCAAAGAGCAACAAAAATAATAAAGGAGAGAAGATTGAAAAAATTGGGGTTGTTTAGTCTGGAGATGAGAAGTCTGAGAGGGGACATGATAACAGTTTTCAAGTACATAAACGGTTGTTACAAAGAGGAGGGAGAAAAATTATTCTCCTTAACCTCTGAGGATAGGACAAGAATCAATGGACTTAAATTGCAACAAGGGTGGTTTAGGAAGTTTTTCCTAATGCCCAACCTAACTGTCAGGGTGGTTAAGCACTGGAATAAATTGCCTAGGGAGGTTAAGGAATATCCATTATTGGAGATTTTTAAGAGCAGGTTGGACAAACATCTGTCAGGGATGGTCTAATTTAGTCCTGCCATGAGTGCAGGGGACTGGACTAGATGACCTCTCGAAGCCCCTTCCACTCTTACAATTCTAAGTAGCCAATCAAAACATGACATATTGGTTGAAAATAAAACAGAGAAACCAAAGTCTTGGCTACCAGCACAGTCCTGACACTCTGTGTGGATGGACAGATGGATAGAAAGAGTCTTCCTTACTCCAAGACAGCTGGTGGCCTTTCTCACAAGCAGCCACTCAGAGTTCCTTGTTCTTTCCTGTTGGGAAATCTGATTGACCTGCACTCTCCAGCTGCCCTTCATTATTTTCCCCTGGATAGCCCTAGAAGGGGAAAGGGAAGCCAATCGGAAGTTAACACCCTGTTTGCTGGTTATTGGATTGTGCTCTTGCAGATCACAAGAGAGAGGAATAAAGGACATTGGTACAATCTCATGGAGGGAAATGGTGAAAAGAAATCCCTGTCTCCCTGTCTTGCTGCATCTGCACCAAATAGAGAGTGAAGAGTAGTATCGGTCTTGCTACACAGCTATTTCCCATTAAGAAGATATATGGCCTTCCATGGCTGCTGGATTTTGCCAATACCCCCAAAATGAAGAGGAAGGGTTATTTTGACAGGTAGATTCCCTTTTGCTGTAGTGAAGCACTGCTTACAATTAAATATTTTCTGTAAAAAAGCACTTCACTATAAAAAAATTCACATTAGAGAGTTTCTTAGAACCTGTCTTTCAGACGAAACATAAATCCAAAGTCTGAGCGCTTGTGGTTGTTAAAGGTCCCATGGTACCCTTCGTTAGACTAGAGGTGTCAACCCTGGTATCCTGGTAATTCCAAAATGAATTAATTACATTTTGCCTACCTAAATTCCTCCTACTGAATAATATATTCTTCTTCACTTCCTGTACTGTATTGCTATGTAATTTTGTGGTGCAGTCTTAACCAACTGCTAAATTTCAGTGAAGGGTGAAGTCATTCCTGTATATATAGTGTGTACAGTAGTTTGCAATCCTTCCAAATGAAAAGTGATATCTAAATATAAATCATACACTTCTTCTCAAGAACCTTAAAAGTACCAGGCTATGTCTCATTTTATGTTGTAGAAATGAACTTTCAAGTTTCCTCACTCATAAATTTAGTCAGAATGAAACTCCCAGAAGCTTTTGTCTGGGACACTTAACTTTCATAAGGTAAAATCTGACTCTTTAATATGTGTCAAACATAAACTTTCAGTACATAAATAGTCTTTTAATCCCATTGTAGTAAAGTTTGCAGTTAATCTCCATAATTTATGCCAGTACATTTGGTTTCAGGAATCCCTGGAATAATTATACCGGTTTTAAATCAGTGATAGACAGCTCATCCAGGCCCCAAAATAAATATATATTAAGAGAGACATGAATAACATTTAAACAGTAGCCACTGAAGTCCTAAATGGCATATTTTCCAAAAGAAACAATGGTTCAGATTTACTATCATTTCATCAGGGGGCATAAAGAATAAAACACAGGAATGCATTTAAAGCTGCAGGCTGCAACTTGATCTTTAATTGGGTGGATACGGCATTAAAGCAACCCTCCCAAAACCCCACAGACATTTACTTAGATCCACTCTAGTGATAAATGACTTCACACCATATGACCAATATTCAGGGTTGTTTTCCTTCAGTTCAACCCTTAGTATTTGGCTCACCTCTAAATCAAGGAAGAATTAGAGTGTTTATGAGGATTATCAGAGTCTTCAAAGACTTAAGGTCAACCTTTCTCCATACACCATAACAGGGTTCACCAACTATATTCTAGGTCTTCTGCTCACATTTTCTTTGAAGCTGGTTCCTTTCAGCCTCTTCCCTATACTTGTCAACTGCCATAAAGAGCAATTAAATTACATACCCAGTTAAACATACAACTTTTAAATTCCTTCCCCTACTTGTTATAAATCCTAAAACCAATCCTCGAGGAAGGTGACTCCAAGACATGGGTCTTTAAGGAAAACACCAACTATCACAAGACTTGCCATCACACAAGCTCCAGGCACCAGCGGAGGAAGCTAAGCGGCACATGCTAAGGGGCGGCATTCCGTCCATTCTTGGGGTGGTACAGTCCGAGCGGCTTTGAGGGTTTTTTTTTTTTTTTTTCTTTCGGCGGTTGGGGGGCTTTTTTTTTGGGGGGGGGGGGGTGGCAAAATTGGTAGAGCTGGCCCTGAATACTGCCCATTGCTCCCTCTTGTTCCCTGCATCCACAGCTGATAAGTAAATCATAAATACTACTGATAAGCAAGTAAAAGGCAGTTACAAATAAAACATTCCTTAATTAATATAAAAGGGACTTAATTACAGCTCTCTTCTCCAAATCCCTGGCCAGGGGGCTGATACAGAGATCACTACAAGGACCCAGTTGCATCCTTTCTAATTATGGATAACACATCCAATTGGTATTTGTCAGTGGCCATTGTGAATGGATGACAAGAGACCTATACAATCTTCTAGTATATTACACATACACAGTGATAGGAAATGAAATCTGCCCCATCCTACAATATTATATCGCTGATTGAAAAATATGGCTGTTTCAGGCAAGTCCTAATTCAAGTGACACAAAGAGAAAGATTAAAATCAAATGTCCTTATTTTGATATCCTGGCTCCTTCTAACACCGCAAACTGCTCCCACGATCTCCCTGAAAGAACCAAATGCCTATTCCTTTGGTCACCTCTCCCTTTTATTGCAGTTACACTCACCCAGAATGGAAAAAAATACTATGGGACTAAAGTGACCAACATTCACACAGTGTACGAAAATAAAGAACTTCAGATGAACACTATTCATGGTGAGCAACCCATCAGCTATAATTTGTCCTTATGAAACACAGATAATTTTGAATATCCAATTATGATCACCACAGTCAGTTTACAAACAATTTATGGCAAGAAAAAATAAATAAAAGGTTTAATTTACTAAACACATTTCTTGCTACAAAAAGATTCTGTAAGCTCTTTTTGTTCTGTGTTTGTACAGCACCTCACACAATGAGGTCCTGGTCCATGACTGAGGCTCCTAGGTGTAACTGTAATACAAATAGTAACAACAGAGTCATGCTGGGTGAATTCTCTGATTAAGGTCCTTATTTCTACCTGAAAGGGAGTTCCAAAGAGGATGGATCTAGACTGTTCTCAGTGGTGGCAGATGACAGAACAAGGAGTAATGGTCTCAGGTTGCAGTGGGGGAGGTCTAGGTTGGATATTAGGAAAAACCTTTTCACTAGGAGGGTGGTGAAGCACTGGAATGGTTACCTAGGGAGGTGGTGGAATCTCCTTCCTTAGAGGATTTTAAGGTCAGGCTTGACAAAGCCCTGACTGGAATGATTTAGTGGGGAATTGGTCCTGCTTTGAGCAGGGGGTTGGACTAGATGACCTCCTGAGATCCCTTCCAACCCTGATATTCTATGATTCTATGATTTTGTATCAGCTGAGCACCTTGCAAATATAAATGGATATAGCCTGAACATCCTTGTGATGCAGGGAGACAGTCGTCCTCATTTTTCAGAAATGGAAACAGAGACAGAGATTAAGTACCTTGCCCCAGGACACAGAGAAAGTCTGTGTCAGAGCTGGAAACTGAACCCAGATCTCCTGAGTTCTAGTGCAGTGACACGATCATCTCTCTTTTCTGCAGATAAATATATGGCTAATCTCGGTGAGGCCAGTTTTTAAAGTATTAAAAAAGTCTCAGTGAGGATTTTGGTCCACTAAACATTGACACATCTGTTATATTCAAAGCCTGCTACATTATGAAGATCAGAAATAAGCAATTTATCAAAACCTGAATTCATTCTATACTATCACTCATACCAAGTAAGTATTTTTTCTAAATCTAGTTTAACAACATTTTGGCAGGAAAGGAAATTAGGTGTGCATGCCTTAAGGGGATGTTGGTTTAGTTACTTACTGTTTGCATGAGGCATGCTCCATAACATGATTTCCATATCAATGAAACTTAAGTATTTTCTTATATGCAGTGTTTTGAGGCATATTAATGCTGTGAGGGAAAAGAGATGACACTTTGAGGAGCCCTTAAAAGACTCTAGTTCAAATCCTGGCCCTATTGAAGTCAACGGCAAAACTAATTTATTTTCAGGATACATAGATTTTACCCTAGGTTTCCATTTACCTTCACCATGAATGGCAGCATGGATTTAAGAAAAACAAAACAAAAAATCAGAAAGACAAATAGACTGTTTTTACTGCAGGTAGGTTTAGCATCATCCTAATACAGGTGCAAAATCTGCAAGGCAATTTAAACTATTAGCTATAGCTCTTATTATTTGACAATGACATGAATATGTAATTTGCTCATAAACAATTTTTAGCTCTAAATAACAACTCAAATCATCTTCCAAAAGTGCTTAAACTAAAAATAGTGCCATGTGGCTTTACATGTAGAAGCCTAGAAAGCACACATTTCTACAATATAGAATTTCAAAAATATTAAATAAAACATTTGCTGAAATGCTTAAATATTTAGCAGTTTGCTTTTTCTTTTTTTAACATTGTATTATAACTATCACCAGAATATGCAACAGAATAGTGATAGCTATAAAGACACATTATTTTGTAGATTGTGTAAATGCACTGTTTAGTATGAAGAATCTCCAAACCACATTTTTTTCTGTTTTGAATGTTTTATGTAGTCCTTTACATATTTCTCGTTATGAGAGCCTTACACAGCACCAAAAATTTACAGTCACAATATTCAACACTGCTCTTTGTTTCCAAGCGTGCACTTATTTTATGCAGGTTTTTAAAATCTCCATACTTCTTGAAATTTAATCACTCCATCATCAGAAAAGTGAAAATATTGGTGCTTGCTATTCATTTGCATTTTAGCATGACTTTCTGTATAAGGTTTTTCAAACCTGGGATGTTTTTTCATGGCTATACTAGGAAGATTTTCAGGGTATTTGATGTTCAGTACCACTGAACTACTCTGAAATAAAAGCCTATAAATAATAAGGGGGGGGGTAGTATCTTACATACAATACAACCTGTGATTGAAAACATGCAGCATTTTTTCTGAAACTTTATAAAAGGCTATCACTGCCACATTTTCTTTACTTCACTGTTGAATCTATTATAAATGAAGATGTCCCTTTTTCACAATTGAAGCACATTAGTTCAAGGGCCACTTCTCATCATATGTGGGCTGCAAATACATTTTTCAGGAAATTATATGAAATTATGCAAAGTGTTGCAAACACAGGTAGCATTATGCCCTCTTCCTGTATGCAGTGAAAAAACTAAAAATAATCACTATTTGATATTTACAACCATAAAAACTGATGCTTTTTACAATGTCAGTGGACAAAAGGGAATTGTCGTCTTATGCAGCACATAATGATATCTATGTAAAAATACCAGTGCACTGGAAAAAACAGTCAGTAGTAAGGCTTCAAATAAATTTTTTTTACTGGATGAATTTTAGTGCTTGTAAAAAGGACTGACAGAACTGACTAAAGCAGGGGTGCAGGGAATAGAACAAATTCCCCACATAAATTCTGCCAGTGAACTTCATCCTGAGTGACTATTTCATTAGGGAGATTATCTCTGCTCAGCAGAGTCATGCTGTCCCCTATGAAGAAGTTGGAGACCACCCCATCCATTCCCACTTGGAGACCTAAATTGGGATATGAACTGCAGTTTCTTGAAGGTGCCTTGCAGAAGTGTAATATTACGATTAAATCTCAATAACCTGTTATGAGTGCTTGAGTCCACTCTATGGAAAGGAAATGTTTCTTGAAACAAGTCCCAATTACTTCAGTTTCATCCTTTACACTACCTCTTTGTGTGAAAACCCAAGGGTCATGCAATTCTCATTATGTTCTCATTCCTATAGCAGGCTACGTGTGCTAATGAACAAAAATTATATAGTATCATATAGTCAGTTAGTGAGCACTCCCCTAACCTTTGTTGTAAACAGCTGTCTGATGATATCAAATCACATAAAATTTCCTTTATTAAAAATTAAAACTCAAGAAGGCAGACAGCATAACTAAAATTGTAATTTTATATACGAGCTAGTGCTTTGATTCCCTTTAACCATCTTAGCCATAAAAATGTACAGTATCACCCCCAGAAAAGCTGCTAATGTCATATGAATAGATATACATTGTATGTTCTTACTTTGGGTTGAAATCAGTGATGTGACACTAACATTTTCTAGCATGACACGCCAAAGAAATAAAGATACTCAATCAGCTTTTGGTTAATAAAGAATACCAGTGAGCATAATAGGGACTGTTTAGTTTAGAGATAACAGAAATAAGGAGGGACATGATATAGATGCACAGAATAATGAATTATAGCATAAGGACAGTAATGTATAATACAAGAACAAGGGCATACCTAATGAAATTGAAGGACAACAAATGTATAATTGATAAAAAAGATTTTTTTATTTTTATAATATTTGTATTATGTAGAACTCATAGCTACAAGATGATACAGAGGCTAAAAATTTAACATTAAAGAAAAAGGATTAGCCTTTTACAAGGATGCAGTTATATTAGTTCAAATGAAAAATGTTGATAGGATATAAACTCTCATACTACAAGGCATAAGCCAACTACCAAAGGAATTTAAGCACCCTATTGGCACTTTGGGCACCTAAATCCAAAATTTATATCTTGGAAACTACTGCTCAGCTGCCACGTAACACTGTAGGTGGCAAAGTTTCCTCTGATGATGTCCACTAGATGCCTAAAAATCCACCAGTGGGCAGCACTGCCCTTATACTCTATAGCCCAGTGTTCAAAACCCCACTCAGCCTGAAAGGGGCAGGGACTGGAACCTGGTTCTTCCATGTCCACAGGCATGCCCACTACTGGGCTATGGAGTTACTCTCTTTCTCTGGCCCAGTGAATGGCTGGGAATCCCAAATTGTGATAGAAACCTCCCTCGGACCTGGAATTAGGCCCCCTAAAGCCCTGCACATGTGGCTACAATGGATAATGGCAGTTAAGAGGTACAACATGAAAAAAAAACATGTACATTGTTATGTTTTCTAATACATCCAATGCAATATATATTTGTCAATTTAAACTATTTATTTCAAAGTGACTAAAACAGAGAAACTACATATTTAAAGTTCCCTTGACAGAGAGAACTGAACTGACACACAAAACGGCATCCCCTGAATGAGGCAGGGAGATGCCTCTACATTTAATGATGCAGTACACTGAGAACAAATGGAACTCACCTTCTAGCTACAAACACCAGCACAAACATGGAGTATGTGAAAAAGAGGGCGCTTCTTCAGAAATATTGGATTGGCTGAACATCTATCAACCTTCTAATATATAAATAGGTGTTTTTCTATTCTTTTCTTTAAAACGGCCTCATTGGTCATTTGCAAATATCAGTGAGACTGTCAGACACAGCAGGTTACATTTTTGCTTAATTAGCCAACTATTCTAGAATAAAAGAAAAATACCCTGAGTTATGCTATTGCCTGCTGAACACCAGGCTTTTAGAATGAAACCCACAATAAACCACACTTTTGTTCAATTCATAAGGTTACTTAATCAAGTCGGTCCAACCCTTCAAATACAGAAGCCAATTTCTTTCCAAACAAGTGTTTGTGGTAGTCTGATAAGTGGGATATAATACCATAGTACTGCAGTCTACTCCGGAATAGATAGGATGCCCCTTAAAATTAAGATAATTGAAATAGCAGCAGCAGGTTTTGAAGCACTAGCACTAGGCTCAGCCTGGACTGAGGAAATAAATTCACAAAGGTAATTGTGGGGTTTAGTGGATTTTTAGAAAAAAAGTTCACATATGTTCCTTTCAACGGTCTTTCATCATATGTATGTGGGAACACCAGCACAAAACACTGAGTGTACCAGATTCAATTTGGCATAATACTGAAGTCGATGGAGATAAATTAGGGATGAAATTTGCCTCGTTTATCAGGAACACTTAATAAAAATGCATCACCGAGTTTCTCAGGAATCCTAGATGCTAAAGTGAATTAATTCACATAGGAATATACCATAGACTGCTGCCTTTTAATGGTAGCATTAGAAACTAATACAGTGCTCTTATTGACAAGCTACAAGAGAATAACCTATATTAATATTTGTATTAAATTAAGCAGTCTAGTAGTAGTAGTTATGGGTTATGAACCTAAAATTCTTATACCATGCAGCTGCTTTGCATCACAATGCCAGTGTAATTTGGCCTTACTGCCAGTATAACTGCTCCCAAGGAGGTTCATCCCAATGTAAAGCATTGCAATACTCTTGTGGCGTAGAGCAGACATAGGGACTCTTACACTACAATGCCTCTCTACTGACATTGTGTAGCAGGAGAGAAAAACATGGTCAGGATGAGGCTGTATTGATCCTTGGCTGCATTTTTGGCCCCTCAAGCTGCTTGAACTATTCGGAGGGACTGACTTGCACTGGGCAACACCAAAGTAAGAGCAGTGAAAAAGTAAGCTTGAATACTCACTTTATCTCCACCCTGGAGAATCCCAGTGCTAAGTAGATTGTTTTCTTTTATAACTGAAATGGTATTTCTGGCAAAATACTCCACAGAATAGGTGTAATTTTGATCTCACACCAGCTTCATGTTGTAGTAACTCCTGGATTATTTAGTATATGTGAGCTCAAAAGCTGTTTCCTTTGGGAAATCCTCTCAGTATCAACCTCCTAAGAATGTATATTGGCTCAATGTTATTTAAAAGTCTCGCCCCATCCTCAACTCCACATGGATTATAAAGTGATTTCTTTGGTGTGTTGTAATTAGAAGCATAATTCTTCATTTACATTCAAAGAAAAGGGAAATGTGAAAAAAGTATATTACAGTAATTTCATCTATAGCTAGAAAGAACAGTAAATCACTAAGGCCAATATGAAAGCATCTTAAATGTAAGCAAAAAGACTAATCAACCAAAAAGAAGAGGCCATCACAACAGTCTGATGCCTTGAGTTTGAGACAAGAGAAATACAACTGATTTGAATGCAGTGGAAAAGTGGAATGTATTTTCATCATTGTTGGGAGGTAACAAAATGTTCTTTAAATTATATATATATTAAAAATCAATAATAGAACTTTCCCCATCAAAATTTTGAACTGCATTTTCTGTCTTATCAGATTGGATTTCCTGCTGGTAAGCATGGGGGTAAATGGTAGTTCATTAAAAGACATCATAGCTTTGAAGATATTTTCAGTGTCATCTTCCAGCCCCGTCCCCCTTCCTCTCCTGCATTTCCCGTTTGTTTGTTTCCTCCTCCTGTTCTGTCTCCTCATATGCTAAGATTGTGAACTGTTTGGGGCAAGGAGTATTTTTGTTATTATATGTTCATAGAGCACCTAGCCCAATGGAGCCCCGATATCTGATTGGGACCTTTATGTGATACTGCAATAAAATAAATAAATAATGTGACATCTAAAAACTGCTCTTTTGCTACAGTGTCTAGAGTGGAGTGTTTGAAAAAACCTGAAGAAATCTCCATTACGTTGCATTGCTTGTATATACATATTATCAAATGTACATGCATACATATTATACAGTGTGCTGCTGTGAGGTATAGCTTCGAAAAAGAGAGACATAGTAGGCTGCTCCCTATGGCAGAAGCGCACAACTCAACCCATCTTGCTCCACTTTGCAGAGATTCCATAGAGGACCCAGATCACACGCCTTCCCTCAGAACTCCCTAGCCTGCCAGCAGGATCAGTAAACCCCTTACAACTGTAACAGTTTCCAATAAACCCCAAACTGAATCATTTTTAAACATAACCCTAGATTAATATACATATTAGATGGTAATTACAACTTTATTACTACAATTAATCACCACAATTTTCCCTTAAAATGCTATTTTCGTGTTTTCCTTTACGTAGAACTATAATTATTATAGTAAAGGGATTACTGGGGAGAGTGTGTGTGTTACACACACACACACACGTGTTTACATTAAATTTTAGCATAAAATATAAGCTATGATTACAATAAAGTGGCCACATTCTATGCCGGTCAGAGTTTGTACAATCATATTTTGTATTTTTTGCACCTTTGAATCACTTCCTATTGCCATGTGCATTACCAGTCCTACGAAGAAGAAAAAATGCAAGTTTTTATAAATGCTTTCAACTATATACTGAATCTACAGAAAAACAGTTTTATTTTGTAATCAGTTCCATTCTCACTGGTTGAGATCTTGAGGTTAAAAAATTGCTGCAAACTAATTTAACTGGAACCATAAGCATGCTGAATAGTATCTACCCATGAAACTACCCTCAAAATAACCTAACACTGCTGGTTGCCAGCATATTTTCAATTTTCATCTGTTAGATATATGATCAAGCATGTCAAATCTGCTCTAAGTAATAGAAGTGAAAAAGTAAAGTCATTTACTTAAAACATTCTGATAGCTATTTATCCAAAAACCCTGGTCAGATTTAGTGCTCAAAGGCATTTACCTACAAAGTTAACCAGATGCTTTGAATGGAAAACTAATTTAATTTCTCTGTTATCGTAACGGGACATCTGTTAAAACAACATCCAAGGAAGGTAATATGTTCAAAATTAAACATCCTGCAGGTTGTCTCATTAGAGTATGTGCAGCAGTGACATTCAACTGATAACCATCACTCTCTTATGAAAATTAGTAAATGTGAAACTAAAACAATATAGTTATTACTGTCACAGATAGGAAATATAGGGTCACTTTGTCCCTGGTGCAAATGCAGCCCTCATGCCAAACTCATTCTTTTGCTACTACAGAATTATACTAGCGATGAATTTAAAGTCTTGTTTTTTATGTCTTTTTCTTCTCCTCTTCTCTCCTCCACATCTTTTTTCCATGTTTTCAATTGAATTGAGTTTATTTTATTTTAAGTGTCATCATTGAATTCCAGCATATTAACTGCTTAAGATTTAGGAACACATTTTGAAAAGTGCTCAGCTGCTGAGTTTTCTTGAGCGCCATGTCTGACAGTCTATATAAGTTATATATATTTGCATATGCCCATAAACTTCAGCTAGTGGCTTGACACACCCTGTCCCCAAGCAAGTTCAGGGGCAGGATATGTAGAAACTTGGCAGCTTCAGCTAGAAAAGGTGGAAGACTGTTACGTTACGCAAGTGGGTGAGTACCAGAGGGTGTCTGAGCTGTGCAGATGAGTGGGTGATGGACAGTGTTAGGGTGTCACTGCTAGACACTGGCTAGATGTGAGGATGATGGAGGGAGTCTGGAATTTCTGACAGGTGTCTAGGGGATTCTGGCTTAGGTGGGTGCTTGGTGGGAAGCAGGGGCCTGGATGGGGAAGTAGGAGGAAAATTGGGCATGTGTAGCTGGAGGGCTTTTGGGGGTGAAAGGTGAGGGCTGGGTATTTGGTGTGTAAACTGAGGAAAGAAAGGCTTTTGGGGAAGCTAGAGGAATAAAACTACAGGGCTGGAGAGAGCTGGTGGGAAAATCTCATGTTGGGGAGGGATGGGTGGCCAAAGGAAGCAAAGTGAGCCAGGCAACAGTACTGGACCCCTTCCTTATCTCTTTCCCCTTTGGCTGCTGCCACCTATGCCTCCTCTCTGCTGATCCTTCCACAGGGATCCAGTAGGAGGAGCAACAAGAAGAAATTAGATGCTACTGTGCTCCAGTAGCCAGAAACAGCAATTCGTGTAGCCCAGCTGAAGAGAGACATCTCAGTAGGGCGGAGAGTATATGAGTGCCATAGAAGATGCATTACACATGGCAGGTCTGCATACCCACAATTGTGGCTGGGTTGCCAATGAGCTCAGTTCCTATTTAGGAATATAAATGAAGTAGTTTGATTTTCACAACTGCTCAGCACACAGCAGCTCTTGCTGCTCTCAACTGATGCATGTTTATTCTAAATTCAGAACAATATCAATACATGTGGTTTCAAGGTTTCCATTTCAGAGGTTGAATAACTATGTTCCTTTTCCATTCAACATCGATCCCGATTGCATCTGCCATTGTATTCCTTGACCAGAAAGGATATGTAGCAGCCAAGGAAGTTAAAGAATTACATAGTATAAGCTTATTTTCTCAAAAACGTAGAACAAAAAATAATGAAAGCTGCTGACAAAATTTTACCCTCTCTAGCCATCTTTTGGATTGATTGATTGATTGATAAACAAAAATGACAATGACTTGATCCAGGGTGCAAGAAAGGCAGAAAGAAAGAAACCCTTCAGTTCCACTGGCCTTGAAAACTTCTGTGCTATCATAATTTACAGTCCTGGGGCCAAAGCATTTAACACCTCACAACCTGTATGTCCCTTGTGACTAGCCAAGGCAAACAGGGTTTGATTTTCTTTAACACACTGCTTACTACTCAACACTTTATTGGTAGCTGGTTAAATAGCTGTCTATTCTACCACAAATGATAGGCAACACAGGCAGAACCACATGTAGTTAGTAAAGCTGCCCAACACCCTTCATTATAAGACCCTGCTTTTGGTTGCTTATTGTTTTGCCAAAATAAAGTATTTGTTGTGAAATTTTACATACTGGAGCTCTATCTCAGGCTGATTTTTTTTGGATACATTATCAACATTTCAGCCATTTCCAAGAATGAGACCAAGGAGGGTG
Source organism: Trachemys scripta elegans (assembly GCF_013100865.1). Classification (NCBI taxonomy): domain Eukaryota; kingdom Metazoa; phylum Chordata; order Testudines; family Emydidae; genus Trachemys; species Trachemys scripta. The sequence continues at coordinate 111,820,918 of NC_048300.1, forward strand.
GGGGAAAACGCTGTTTCCCCATATTAAAAAATTCTTACAACCATTTAGTTGATAAGCTGTAGTGCCCACCTGCTTTGAAGCAGGAACTTGAAATCTGGCAGAAAGTCACTCTGGTAACAGGGACGTCCTATTAAAAGATACCAAAAATTGAGCAAATTTGGAAAAAAAATCAGTTTACACATGCTCAGTAGAGACTTGTTAGAGTTTGGTAAGTAAATTTTCTGAAGATTTGATCTGAATTGGACGTTTCTTTGCTCCTCACTGTATGGCACTGGGCAGCAGAACACACACACACCCCACACACAGAGATATTTTGTCTCCTTTTCTCCCATGCTCCCCCTGAATGCACCCAGGCCACATGGAGGAGAAAGCACCCTGACCTGAATGTAGAGGGGCAAGAAACTGGTGTGGCGACAGAAAGAAGAGGCAGTAGACTGGAATGAGGAGCCAAGGGGAAGGGAAGAGTCAGAGCTTGGATGGGGTGGAGAAAGACTGGGAATGATATGGAGAGCTCCAAGGCAAAGACTGGGCATGGAGATTGGGACAGGGATGAAGAGCCAGGATAGTATGTGGAGTGTGAGGGGGTAAGACTGGAACAGCAACAGCCTAGAGGGGCCAGGGACAAAGGGTCTATGCCATCTACAGAACAATCCCATCCAAGATGTGAAATACAACCTCATGGTTAAGGCACTTGAATGCTGATCCTGGAGAACCCAATTCTATCTTTGCCTCTGCTACTGAATTCCTATGTGATCCCGGGCAAGTCACTTAAACCAAACTTCACAAGTGGCCACTAACCGTGTGTTCCTCACTTTCGGAGACCCTTGGGTTTGATTTGTAGAAGTGCTGAGCACTCACAGCTACAACTGAAGTCAGTGGGAACAGTGCTTTGAACCTATAAAGTGCTAAGTACTCTGAAAATCAGCCCCTAGGCTTCTCAAATGGGAAATCCAAAGTTAGCGGACACTTTTGATCACTTCAATTCCCCATCTGTACAATGGGATTTGTAATACCACCTTACTTCCTAGAAGTGTTCTCAAAATAAATGCATTAAAGCAGGGCTGGCTCCAGCATTTCTGCTGCCCGAAGCAAAAAAAAAGCCGCAATCGCGACCGGCGGTGGCAACTGGGGAAAAAAAAAAAAGCCGCAATCGGCAGCGACAGTTCGGCGGCAGGTCCTTCACTCCTAGAGGGAGTGAGGGACCTGCCGCCCCCGAATTGCTGCAGGTGCCGCCCCTCTCCCTTGGCCGCCCCAAGCACCTGCTTGTTAAGCTGGTGCCTGGAGCCGGCCCTGCATTAAAGTTTGTGAATCACTCAACTATTATAGGAAAGAGCACCATAGCCATGACTAGAGCTCCTAGCTGCTAGGGTAATATTAATAATCATTCAGTATTCTCAGCAAAGTGCAAATAGTGTGAAGTAAATATGGCTTGGAGCCACACAGTGAACAATGAGAAGAAAATAAGTTACTGACTAGCACCATCCATTCATTTCTTTCATGCTTCATTCATTACACACATTCCAAATTCAGCAACAAATGAGGCAGGAGTCTTATAGACAATAGCCTGCTTTACTGTACATCTCTGATTCATCCTCAGAGTAGATCCATCCTGTGCACTGAATGTGGTAAGTGTCCTCTGGAAAATAATAGTATGTGATCATGTAACTAAAGACCATATCATAATTCATATGCACAAGGGGGCTGAATTCAGTTTGCACAGGCAACCTAAATTCTGGAATTTCCTAAACTTTTTAGGGCTTGGCTTTGCAAATATAACATTCTTTTAATGTATTTTTGTGTGTAATGTTAGAAAGAGAGAGAGAGAGAGAAAGCAAACCTACAGTTCATTAATGCAATATTACAGTTGCTAAGTTAAAAAAAGGAAGATGCCAGGAAATGCAACACAAATGCAAATAAGTTAACCTACACAGTAACAACCAACAAAGATCAAAAAGTAGAACATCAGCAGAACTCAGCCAGCTTCATACAATTCTGGAGAAACTCCACTGAAGTCAGTGCAGTCATACTCCACAATTACACAGAGGTGACTAAATAGACTTTTGCCTTATTTGTGCTATGGTTACCATATTTAAAAAATAAAAAAAAGAGGACACTCCACGGGGCCCTGGCCCCGCCCATTTCCCACCCCAGCCCCGCCCCAACTCCACCCATTCCCCACCCTTTCTCCAAAGTCCCCGCCCTAACTCCCCCTCCTCCCTCCCAGCCATGCGAAAAGGGCTGCCCAAGCGCTACCGGCTTCACGGTTTGCCGGGCAGCTCTCATCCCCTGTGCCCCTGGCCGGCCCTTCCCCAGCACAGCTGGAGCCCGGGAGGGGAAGCGCCTTGCCGGGGCGGCACAGGGTCTGGAGGCTGCCCGGCAAACCATGAAGCCAGTAGCGTTCGGGCTTCGGACAGCCCCCGTGCCTCTGGACCTTGCGCCCCCGGCCGGGCACTTCCCCTCCCGGGCTCCGGCTGCTGTGCTCCTCCCCTGACTCTTCGGCTCTGTTTAAGAGCCGAGGTGCCCGAGCGCTCTGGCTTCAGGCAGCCCCCATGCCTCCGGACCCTACGCCGCTGGAGCAGAGCAGCTGGAGCCCGGGAGGGGAAGTGCCCGGCCGGCAGCTGGGGTCTGGAGGCAAGGGGGCTGCCCGAAGCCAAAGCACTCGGGCAGCTTGGCTCTTAAACAGAGCCGAAGAGTCAGGGAAGAAGCAGAGCAGCCACGGGAGGGGAAGTGCCCGGCCGGTATTTTCCTGGACATGTTTGGCTTTTTGGCAATTCCCCCCGGACGGGGGTTTGATTACCAAAAAGCCAGACATGTCCGGGAAAAAACGGACGTATGGTAACCCTAATTTGTACAACATGTCTAAATTAATGCTGCTGTTGTGATTTTAATTGTACAAGTTAAATAGTGCATCAACACTTTTTTTTTTTAGTCAATATCTTATCATTTTTAAACTAAAAAAACATTTGCAGGCCTTTGGCTTGTAAACTTCTTATTCCTCAGCTATTCAGCTTGTGGAATTTACAGCATCTGCAGATGTCTTTAGTGGAAGCTTTCATGTTCCTGGAACCGACTGTGTTATATAAGCATTTACAGCACTTCTTTATTGAGGGGTTTTATTTAGCAGCCATTGTTCAGGCAAAACTCCCATAGAAACCTCAGGGAGTTTTGCCTGAATAACGAATAAGCAGTACTGAATACGGCCCTACATTTAATTGCTCTTGTGCTCCATTACAAAGTTGCAGAATCACCTCACTCGGGTGACACCTGGAAATATTTCTTGACCTTTTTAAAGTGGTAAATGCAAAATTAAAATGCAATGGAAACTCATCCTACTTTTGTCTTGTAAAGGATAAATACATTTTCTTTGATTTTTGACAGTATGCTTATTACAAGAGCACAGCATATTCATATATTAACCCAAGGGAGTTTATACCTTCTGTATGCTGTGGGTTGTCTCCACACTTGGGACAAAAACGAATACATTTTAAGTAGTAATCTTGTCTGTTTCTCTTAAAGATGCCTACAAACTCCCACTTATATTGTGTATGGTGCCTTACTAAGAGGATCTCCATATGGCCAAGGAAAAAACATGAAGACCAGTGAAATATTACTTAAAAGGGTTACTGTGTAACAGAATGTACTGTGAAGTGGGCATTCCAGATGGCAATCCATAAACCCATACAACAACCAAGTAGCTTTAAAAAACATCCCCACCACCACCAAACTTGCTTCTTTTTGGAAATGAACAAATAAATCATAATTAATCTGGATAGTTATGGAAGCTAGGTTGTCAGCAAAGGCATTTACAAAAAACGCACAAGGACAGAAAATACTCAAAGTGCAATACCGCTCTCCACTGTATGGACAGACATTCCCCATATTGGCATAGAATGTGAACAGCTCCACATGGCTGTTCACTGGTAATCCTTTAGCTCCTTCGCTCTGTTAAACAGGGGATAATCTCATAGCTCTAACAATGTCAGTGTCTTTACAGGGCCCTTTTGCTGTAATAAGGCACAGTTATAAAAATACCATGACCTCTGCCCTTGAAAACTAATTTAGAAAGAAAGAAGCTAGTAAACCATTAGTATGATATATTAACAGCTTGAAATATGTTGTCTCCTTTAAATTACTAGGTGATAAGAAAATGGATGTCCAAAGAACAGAAGCAAGTTTCAAAACTTTCCAAAAAAACTTTGATTTTATTTTATTTGGTAGAAAGCTATATATCATACATATAAAATAAACTATCCCCAGATGAACTATTATTAAGCTGTAATTTTAATTTAGGAATTCCTAAAACTATGCTGTGCAAGTTCCTCGCTCATTGTTTATGACCTCAGCAGAGTCCCTAGTGGAAGATATAGGCTAATGCCGTGCTCCCCTAAAGGTTACTTTTTATACTCTATTTAGAGTCAGTTCAGTGCTATATCTTTATAAGATTCCACATGCCTTTCCTAACAGGATTCAATACTCCTGAGTATCATTAAATCTTTGATGTCGTATTTATTCTCAGTTAAAAAATACATGTAATAAAGAGAATTCAATGCAAGACGTACGAGGATAGCTAGATGTATGAGGCACAATGCTAGCCGTGATCCACTGTTTAACCCCTCTGCTGGCCTGAAGATGCACACAATGTGTTACAACAAGGATGAATTTGTCCCAGCATGTCCTAGACTATTGTTCTATAGATGTGTCAAAGTATGTGCTTAGTTTTTGTAAATAGTGGTGTTTTAGGTACCACATTTATTTAGGGTTAAATGGAACCATCCTCTCCAAAGCCTTGCGATATTCCATCATGGGCCAGATCCATGAATGTTTCTCTGCCTTCTCTCTCCACTAAAACCATTCAGTGTGAAGGAATTTCTGAATGCTTAGATGTGAGGTAATGCCCCGCTGCCCAGCCCCAGGAGATGAGACAAGTAGCTTGAAACCTAATTTAGGTGATGGGAATACACTGTTTTTTCCCCCCATTCTAAGTATAGAGCATATCATTGGAACCAAAATGAACTTTTCAGATGCATCCGCTTTATAGGCCTGAACAAGACACCCAGTTCTGTGGGGAGGGGAACAACCTTGAGGTGAACACCCCCAAACGTTTGTGGGGGGGAAATCTCAGCTCTGGCCCATCTCTACTCAAAACAGCACTTTCATGTTCTTAAATGATTTTTAGCCATTAAAATGCAATGAAAAAACAGATCAATTCCTTCTCAAATCAGCCTACAACAAGCACCCCACATTTTCATTCACACCCAGAGACTAGCCAATGTATGCAGCAGGTCTAAGGAGGATGAGTTTAAAATAAATAAAATACTAGTTTGTACATGATGCCAGAAGCATAACTAGCTTGTTATAACATCTGTTATAGTTCACTTCACACTATACAAAGCATTTGTAATTTAACAAAAAATATTGTCCGGAAGGTCATTGTATTTATTACATCGTTGCCCAGCTCTTTAATAGACTTGGTCTATCTAAAGTTACAAAGGCAGAAAGCATGACATATCTTCCCCTCTTAAAAATAAGTTAAGCAGCACAGAGAGTGAACTTTGGTACTATTGAAGTCAAAGTGAATTTTACCATTGACTTCAACAGGACGAGGGGCTGGTTTAAACTGAAAACTTACAATACTGAAGAAATACAATGGCGCACAGTTGCAGCGCTACAGTTGTGCCGCTGCAGCGTCTTATGTGTAGATATAGCCTAGGATTTCATCCAGGCTTTTGCAGGAGCAGCACGCATGGGAATACAAGATACAGCTGAACAGCACACTGAACTTATATTCCGGGGAGTGCTTTGAGAGGTAGCACTTACACCGTGAAATAAGAGTGAAAAATGCCTTCTTTTCTGTGAATTTTTTCTTGGGTCATCTAGGATTCTGAGTAACAAACTGAGGTTGATTCCACAATCCAGTCTATCCTGGCATCTCACTTTACATTTTAATTTAACCAGTGATACCTTGTTTTACCATTATTACATTGCAGTATAGGCCCCTGGAAAGAATTCAGCAAAGCAATAAGCAAGTTAAATGATACAAAAAGAACATGTTTACCCTTGAGACAGCAATTGCGAAAATCTCCCTTTGTATTTATAAAATCTGATTAGTATCTCTCCCAAAGGTGGCATTTGCACTGAATTACTACCAGAAGAAAGTGAGTTTTCCTTTAAAAGTATAGTTGATATCAAAAACACAAATATCTCAGTTGTCTGGGATGTGGAATGGTAAGATATATGGCATATGCGGAATTTTCATCATGCAAACCTCATTTAAATGATGCCAAGAGGATAAGTAGCAGAAGACTTAGCCTCTGAATGGGGGCATGTTAATAATGTACTGATGGCTTAGACATATCAGATGGTAAATTACCTTTGAAAGATCCCCAGCCTCCAAGTAGAAGCAGATAACAAACACATTCCATGTGACCCAGAAGACTAGCCAGACAGCATACTGCAGGAGAAGAAGAGAGAAATAATACATTATTAATTCTGCAATCAGATGAGTTAAACTTAAATAAAGCTTAAACTGTTTGTCCAAGTCTCAGACAGACACAAAAGAGAGAGACTATAAATACAGTGGAGCTGAGTGAAAACATTTTGCAAATAAAAGCAAGAAGAAATGTCTCCTTTTCCCTAGCCACAAACTGGTGAGAGCTGCTTAGTGCTTAGTCACATTAGAAATTCTGTATCCCAGGAGAGGCGATGGTCCTGAAATTTAATGTTCAAATTCATTTTGATTTTGTTGCATTCCTAGTTATGGGAGAATCTTAGTATCAAAGCAATGAGACACATTTTGGCATTACCTAAGCGTGTTTTAGTGCCTGCATCTGCACTATATGCTTATTCAAATGGCACTCACTAAATTCCCAAATCCTATCCCAGCATGTACTTGACTCTATACCACACCTGAGATGGAATATCTGGAAGATGTTTCTTCTTTAGTTGTTTTACCATGTTGGTGAGGAATCCAGAGGGAATTCTAACTGCTTCACTGTAAATATATTTTATGGCATTTCAAACCATTACACAAAATTATTTGGCATCCTGTTCACAATGTTCATTTTAATACAACATTGAAAATGTTCATTTTTGCATTAATGGAGACATCATACATTCTAGGTTTTAATATGCCACCTCTCTACCATACTGAAGATCTTCTACGCTAATTTCTGACCTGTTGTCTATCATGCCTAGTGTTAGTGCCTCAAAAAATTCCCTTGATAAATTATTCCAATGTCTAATAAACCTTAACATCTGCAAATGATTTTCTAATGACTTATTCCTATTTGCTAGTTACTGCTGATTTAATTGTGTGTGTTTGGTATTTTTATTCTATGGGCCCATGATATTACATATGTGAGAGTTGTTTCATAAACCAACTATCCCCCCACCCCCACACCAGTTTTAGTTCAAGGCCATTTCCCCTTGTTATGCCACCCATGTCCTCTGCCGATCAAGAATTCACAAAATGATCACATTCCCCTTTGTTTTGTTTCCTTTTCCCCAAGCCATATACATTATATTCCTTTAATCTGACTTTGTTTCATATGCTTAATATTTTTATATTTTTTGTATTTCACTGGATTATCTCCAATTCATTATTTTGTTCTTGAGAAGTACATATGTACTCTGTAGTCTAAGTCAGTCTTTACCACAGTTGTATGAAAAAAAGAACTACAGTACTTCCATTTCGTATGATACTCAGTTTTTATATGGTCCAACAGAACATTTTCTACTTTTTGACAGCATTCCACTGTGAAACGTTTAGATTGAATTAATGTATCACTCCCAGATCTTTCCCCACTTTACTGCTTTTTAACTAGCATTTTCACCTTTTATAGGTCTTGATATTAATTTGCTATAAGTGCATCATCTGTCTTTTATCTAAAGTAAATCTCATTCAGTTAAGTTCTGCCTACTCCTCTAAATTCTCAAGATCCTTTTGCAATCTCTCTCTCATTCCTGCTACAATCTGTCTTCCTAATTTGGAATTAGGAATGTACTGTCATTTATCTATTGTTTACACCTTCCTGTCTAAAATTTAAATTGTTAAATCTAATACTGAGTCCTGTGGTGCTTTGCTTGTACTTCTCAATGTGATATTTCATGATTTGCATATGGTCTGTCATGCCACTTTCTACTTGAAGCATCGGCCTCCATAATCTTGTTCTAACTTTATTTGAAAATTCTTGCATGTGACCATATCAAGACACACATTTAGCTATTAAGTTTTACATTACCGATAATTAAATCGTTGTCAGCCAGCCAGACTACTGGGTAGGCACCCTTTGCTTAAAATGATAGCAAATAAAGCTTTAATCTAGCAGACTAAATAAATGTTTAGATTTAAGGTTTAGATTACGCTTTATGAGCAAGCTGATTTCTGATTTATAGATAATACAAGTCCATTCTCTAAGGATGGGATTTTCAAAAGCACCTTCGTGACTTAGCACAATACCTACTGGAAGTCAATGGGACTAAGTCATGTTGGTGTTTTTAAAAATCCAACCTTAAGCCAATAAGAAGGCACCTGTTCAGTGATGGTATACTGAGCAATTCAGTCTATTGCAGGCTGCTTCACTGTACAGCACTGTTACTATCCAATACCAAAGGTCAGATATGCCAAAGCAAGAAGAGGGCAAAATTAAGGCTTCACAAACGTAACCTTCTTATTTTATTTTTTATATTATTTACACATGCACTCTTGTGGAGGTAGTCTGACTGAGCTGAAGATTCTGAATTCTGTTTCCATGTTGCTTTCATGCAATTGCTGATTTAAAAGATACCTTGTAAAGTAAGCACACAGTGATGGATCAATACAATGCAGTAAGCCACTTTGGATTTGTTTGTGGTAGCAGAGCATCTTATGTTTAAAATAAAAACATAACTTTTTTTTTTCAACTGTCCAGTCACAATCATTCAAAATGCCAACATCTGAATTTTAGAATTTTTAAAAACAAACATCTGCTATTAATGGACGACCACAACAAAAAGCTTTCAAATTATTTTAAAGACCCCCTACTTGTGAAAATGTCATGTTAAGTGTTTGCTACCTGAACATTTGGAGATGAGTATTGAGCATAATTATCTCGAAAAACAAGGATGCTCCCATTCCCCACTGGCAGTTATTTCAACTGCTTCAGATCTGGCACATCTCTTATCTCTGGATCACATTCAATCATAAATGCTGCTTTTTGTCTCATGAGCTTCAGCTAATCATTTTGGAAATTCGACACTGAAGGTCTGCAACAAGGAACAAATCCCTCTGGTGCTGTCTATTATATGTAGCTAATTAGAAACATTTTATAAGAAATCTTCAAGGAGCCAGAGTTGTCTGGTTTTTCCCCCTGTCTGGGAGTTCTAAGGAGCTGCACTATCTGACAGCGACCACCACAAAGATACAACAGTCAGAAACCAACAAGCCAAGAATCTCAACGAGCACACCTTTGACTACTACCAGACAGAAGATGTCACCAGGGGGCAATACCTACAACCAGGAGAGAATTGCCATCTTGCTACTGTGAAAATATATACTGAAAAGAAATATAGCTGGAAGGCTAAAGTGGAAGATTTACATGCTGATTACAGTTATTGCTAATTTGTGAGGAACATAGGCACCAATCCATGAAGCCAATCAAAATTCTTTCCTTCAGTGAAAAGAGTTGCATAAACAAGGCATAAACTGTAATGGAATCATCAATATGCCACTCTTAGGGTTACCATATTTCAGCAAGCAAAAAAGTGGATGGGAGGAGCCCCACCCCCATCCAGCCCTAGCCCCACCCCTGCCCCTTCCACTCCCTCCCACTTCCCGCCCCCCTCAGAACTCCCAACCCTCCCCCTGCTCCTTGTCCCCTGACTGCCCCCTCCTGGTACCCTCCTCCCATCCTAACTGACCCCCTAGTACCCTACCCCTACCTGCCCCCTGACTGCCCCAACCCTTATCCACACCCCACCCCCAGACAGACCCCCCACGCCGCATCCAACCACTCCCCACCTCCTGACAGCCCCCCCCCGAATTCCCGACCCATCTAAACCCCTCTGCTCCCTGTCCCCTGACTGCTGCTATCCCTCTCCCCACCCCTGCCCCCTGGCAGCCCCCCCCCGAACTCCCAAACACACACACCCCTCGCTCCTTGTCCCCTGACTACCCCTCCTGGACCCCTGCTTCTAACTGCCCTCCAGAACCCCACCCCCTACCTAAGCCTCCCTGTTCCTTGTCCCTGGATTATCTCCAATTCATTGTTTTGTTCATGAGAAGTACATATGTACTCTGTAGTCTAAGTCAGTCTTTACCACAGTTGTGGGCTCACTTGCCCTGCTCAGATTTCTCTGAAACGTCAATGTGGCATAAAGAATGGTCTGCAGCTGATGTCAGAAACCAATCTGTTAAAATTGACCCAAACATGGTTATCTGACTTAGATTTACCACATGCTCATGGGCCCTTCTGAATTGATTTCAAATGGGCCAGGGCCAATATGTAGCCAGCTTTCACATCTGGGGCCATTGAGAGGATCCCACATGCGGCTGTGGCCAAAGACAGATAATGTCTCACATCACTGACAACTGCTCTCTGACCAGATCTGATGCACTCTGACCAGATTTGGTCTGTGGGCTCTGCACTTCACTGATGAGGCTGCAACATATTGGCTTGACGAGCTCTGCATATGTTAAGAAGAAAATTACTTACATTTTACAGACAAGGAGAGTTAAGCATAGAGAGATTAAATGACTTGTTTTAGTTCCATACTCAGTGGCAAAGTTATCAATAGAAGCCCCGTCTCTGGACTCCCTGGGTCCAATGTCCTTGCCATGTTACCTCCCCATATGGAAAGAAACTTCCACATACCTTTTAAGCGAAAACAAGTTTGGAGACTGATCTTTTGAATATCATTTTGAAAATCCTCAGACAAAGAGCATGTGTTCCTCAGAAATTGTTATGATGCCTTGAATAATGCATGCCGATGTGGTCACCCCATCTCAAAAAAGATATATTGGAATCGGAAAAGGTTCAGAAAAGGGCAACAAAAATGATTAGGGGTATAGAATGGCTTCCGTATGAGGAGAGATTAATAAGACTGGAACTTTTCAGCTTGGAAAAGAGGCAACTAAGCTGAGATATGATAGAGATCCATAAAATCATGAGTGGTATAGAGAAAGTAAATAAGGAAGTGTTATTTACTCCTTCGCATAATACAAGAACAAGGGGCCACCAAATGAAATTAATAGGTAGCAGGTTTAAAACAAACACAAGAAAGTATTGTTTCACGCAACGTACTGTCAACCTCTGGAACTCCTTGCCAGAGGGTGTTGTGAAGGCCAATACTATAATGGGATTCAAAAGGGAGCTAGATAGATTCATGGAGGATAGGTCCATCAATGGCTATTAGCCAGGATGGGCAGGAATGGTGTCCCTAGACTCTGTTTGCCAGAAGCTGGGATTGGGTGACAGGGCATGGATCATTTGATGATAACCTGTCTGTTCATTCCCTTTGGGGCACCTGCCATTGGCCACTGTCAGAGGACAGGATACTGGGCTTGATGGACCTTTGGTCTGACCCAGTATGGCCGTTCTTATGTTCTTTTGCCTCTATAATTGAAAAAGCAACATTAAATTCTGATGCTCTGTGTGTTCAAAAGATTGGTTTATTATATTTTTACATTTTTAAAATTGCAAATTACTCTCAAGTAAGCTGAAAACATATGCTATAGCATCTGCAGTACTCAGCAGTCAGATGGGGAAGAGGCAATAGATGACGGTACTCTTCCAAGCTCCACCCATAAAATCAGCTCTTCCCATGTGACTTTCCAAAATGAGAAGACACTCACTATAAGTTGTGCAGATGTTTAGAATGTGATCATGTATGTTCTCTGAGCTCTACTGGACTCTGATTTTAGCTCCATGTTGATTGTGAAAGAAAAAATAATAATAGAGCTCATCCAAACACTGCCAACTTATGGCACCAAAATGAGACTTCATAGTAAACTGAGCAAGAGTGTTATCCTCCCTCTCATCTCTTCTGAGGAATGAAATAATTTAAATGACATTATTGATATTAATATAATAAAGTGACATCTGAGTTGGCATCTTATTGAGTTGAATGGAGCAGTTCAGACTTCTCAGAACTATTGCCCGAAGCTCTCTGCACACTCACATCGATATCCCTGCATTGTTTACACTCAGTTAACATTTTTTAGGTTTTAGTCACAACCATAAGAGTAAAAGACTCTCTGCCCTTCCCCCCCCCCCCCCCCGAAAAAATGAAATGAAATCTGGGATTCTGGAGAATTAAATCTTCAGAGGAGTGCTGGTACAGCATCTGGTTCATACCAGATGTCTGACCCCTGCATACATTTTCTAGTCCTTCATCTCCACTCTCAGCTTACCACTGCAGCTCTGCAAGAGAGTCTATCAAACACTTAGAACTATCACCCAGAAACCTATTTGCCAAACCTATGGTTAGTAGGGCTTCCATGAAACCTTGAGAGACATTGATCAATACAATTCACTCTGCCTTCATATTAAGAGACAATATTTATGTTCATATATGACTCTCTAGATGGACTAGGTCAGCACTATGAAGTGTTATTATAGCCATGTTGGACCCAGGATATTAGAGAAACAAGGTGGGTGAGGTAATATCTTTTATTGGACCAATGTCAGAGTGAGAGAGACAGGATTTCAAGTCTCCACAGAGCTCTTCTTCAGGTCTGGGATATGCACTCAGTGCCACAGCTAAATACAGGTGGAATAGATTGTTTAGCATAACTGGTTAACACATATTTCAAGGTGAAGTGGCATGTCAATACTGCTCCAGTCATAGCGGGGAAAGGAAAGCAGGGGAGGCAGCTGGAGGGGATGCTGTTAGTGGATTACAGATTGTTGCAATAAGCCATAGATCCAGCATCTCTGTTCAGTCCATGATTTTTAGCATCTAGCAATGTTATGAATTTAAGTTCCCAGACTTCTTTTTTTAAGGTGTTGGTGCACACTTACTTTGAGAATGAGGACTGAGAGGTCAGAGTGATCATTTTGTGAAAAAAAAAATGTTTGCCCACTGCTAATAAGTGATAAAAGACACCCTTTCTGTGACAGTTCATTCAAGTGTGTAGTGACTGTCTAGTTCAGGGATCAGCAACCTTTGGCATGCAGCTCATCAGGGAAATCTGCTGGCGGCTTGAGATGGTTTGTTTACCTGTAGTGTCCGCAGGTTCAGGCGATCGCAGCTCCCACAGGCCGCGGTTCACCATTCTAGGCCAATGGGGGCTGCGGGAAGCGACACGGGCTGAGGGATGTGCTTCCCGCAGGTTGCCGATCCCTGGTCTACTTTCACCTACATAGTTGTTATTGGAGCATTTAGTGAACTGGAGGTACACCACATGTTGTGATAGGCATGTGTAGGACCCATGGAACTTGAAAGGTGTGCTGTGGGGAGTGTTGATCATTGTAGCAGTGAAGATATATCTGCAGGTTCTGCATCTGTGGTTCTGGCGGGGTCTGGTGCCACTTTGAGTTGGTGTGTCCTGATCTGTGGAGAGCTTGCTTCTGATGATGAGCTTGGAGAGTCGGGAGAGGGGGGACTGTTTGAAGGCCAGAAGAGGGGGTTCAGGAAAGATTTCTTACAGGATGTGGTCCCCATCAAGTATGGGTTGTAGGTGTTTAAGGATACTCCATATAGATTCCAGTGTGGGGTGGTAGGTGTCAAATAGGGGTGTACAATCAAGACAGTTTATATGGAAATAAAATCCCCTCCAGCTGCACACTCCTCAACTAGCATAATCTAGCATAGTTTTCAAGCCACCACTTGATGATCCAATGCAATGACTCTTAGCTGCAAGAATGCACAAGTTTAGCAAATAGAATGATAGGGTTAGTAGGGACCACAAATCTAGCCTAACCACTGTCAAGATGCAAGATTTGTTCTGTCTAACCCATCCAAGACAGATGGCTATCCAGCCTCCTTTCAAAAATCTCCACTGAAGAAGCTACCACAACCTCCCAATGGAGTCTGTTCCACTGTCCTAAGGAAGTTTTTCCAGAGATTTAATCTAAATCTGCTTTGCTGTAGTTTGAACCCATTGCCTCTTGTCCTGCCCTCTATGGTAAAAGAGAACAACTTTTCTCCATTTTTTTAATAGCAGCCTTTCAATTATCTGAAGACTGCTATCATATCCCCCCTTAATCTCCTCTTTTCCAAACTAAACATACCCAGTTCCTTCAGCCTTTGCTCATAGGGCTGGCATTCCACTCCTTTGGTCATCTTTGTTGATCAACTCTGGATCCTTTCCAGTTTTTCTACATCCTTTCTATACATTGGTGACCAAAATTGGACACAGTACTCCAGCTGAGGCCTAAACCAGTACTGCTCTACTCGGCGATATCACCTGGCATGACTTGCATGCTATGCCTCTGTTAATGCAATCTAAAATTGCATTTTCTTTTTTGCAACAGCATCACATTGCTGACTCACATTGAGGTTGTGATCCAGCACAACTCCCAGATCCTTCTCAGCAGTGCTGTTGCCAAGACAGGTTTCCCCCATTTTGTATTTGTCATCTGGTTTTTCTTCCCTAAGTGTAGCACCTTACATTGGTCTTTGTTGAATTTCATTTTGTTGCCCAGTTGTCCAATTTATCAAGATCCCTCTGAATTTCAGCTCTATACCCCAATTTCTTGGCACCCTCCCTAGCTTTGTGTCATCTGCAAATTTGATCAGTATGCTCTCTATACCTACATCCAGGTCAGTAATAAAGAAGTTAAACAACACTGGACCCAGAACAGATTCCTGTGAAAACCCACTTGAGACCTCCTTCCAATCTGACGTCGTTCTATTAATTACTCTTTGTTTGCAGTTGTTTAACCAATTATATACCCACTTAATGGTAGTTCTGTTGAGCCCACATTTCTCCAGCTTACTTATGAGAATATCATGTGGGGCTGTGTTAAAAGCCTTGATTAAGTCCAGGTATATTATGTCCACCACACTTCCCCTATCCACCAAATCAATTACTCTGTCAAAGGAGGAAATCAGGCTGGTTTGGAATGATTTGTTCTTGGTAAATCCATTCTGGCTGCTAGTGATTTACCCCTTCATCCTCCAGGTACTTGCAAATTAAATGTTTTATACATTTCTCTAGTAGCTTTCCAGATACTGAAGTCACACTGACTGGTCTATAGTTCCTTGGCCCCTTCTCCCCACCCACCACTTTCAAAGATGGGAACTACATTAGGTCTTCTCCAGTTTTCCAGGACCTTGCCTGTCATCCATGAGTTTGTAAATATTATCGCCAGTGGCTCTGATATTTCTTCAGCTAATCCCTTGAGGTGAATAGCATCCTGCCCTGCTGATTTGAATTCATTCATTTTAGTCAGAATATCTCTGATGAGTTCTTTACTTATCCCAATCTGTATCCCTTCCCTTTATAGTCTATGGTAACTTTGCTAGTCATCTGGTCACATGTTATTTTTTGTGAGAAGACTGAAGCAAAGTAGGCATGGAGCAACTCTGTCTTCCTAACATCTTCCATTACCAGTTCACCTTCTCCACTGAGTAGCAGACCCACATGGTTCCTTGATAGTTCTTTTTTATCTGACATATTTGAAGATCTGCATCCTGTTGTCCCTAACATTCCTTGCAAGCTGTAACTCATTCTTTGCCTTAGCTTTCCGGATTTTGTCCCTGCATAGTTGTGCTATTTCCATGTATACTTCCTTGGTGACATGCCTCTCCTTTCATTTCCTGTATGTAACCCTTTTGGTTTTTAGTTACTAAAAAGCAACTTGTGCAGCCACATTAGTCTCCTGTGACTCTTATCTTTCCTCTGCATTGGAATAGCTTGATGTTGAACCTCAAATATTACATCTTTTAAGAACTGCCAGTCCCCTTCAATTCCTTTTCTTCCTAATTGGTCTTTCCATGGGACCTGGTCTACTATTTCTGAGTCAGTTGAAATCTGCCTTTCTGACCTCCAGTGTCCTTGTACTGCAGTTCTCATGCCTTCCTTTCCATAGGATATTGAATTCTACCAGATCATGATCACTTCCTCCCAAGTTCCTGACTACCTTCACATTCACAACTAATTCATCCCTGTTGGTCAAAACCAGATCCAAAATAGACAACCCCTTAGTTGTTTCCTCAACTTTCTGAATCAGAAAATTGTCCACTACACGTACTAAGCAACAGAGGGTCCTGTGGCACCTTTGAGACTAACAGAAGTACTGGGAGCATAAGCTTTCGTGGGTAAGAACCTCACTTCTTCAGATGCAAGTAATGGAAATCTCCAGAGGCAGGTATATATCAGTGTGGAGATAACGAGGTTAGTTCAATCAGGGAGGGTGAGGTGCTCTGCTAGCAGTTGAGGTGTGAACACCAAGGGAGGAGAAACTGTTTCTGTAGTTGGATAGCCATTCACAGTCTTTGTTTAATCCTGATCTGATGGTGTCAAATTTGCAAATGAACTGGAGCTCAGCAGTTTCTCTTTGGAGTCTGGTCCTGAAGTTTTTTTGCTGTAAGATGGCAACCTTTACATCTGCTATTGTGTGGCCAGGGAGGTTGAAGTGTTCTCCTACAGGTTTTTGTATATTGCCATTCCTGATATCTGACTTGTGTCCATTTATCCTCTTGCGTAGTGACTGTCCAGTCTGGCCAATGTACATAGCAGAGGGGCATTGCTGGCATATGATGGCATATATAACATTGGTGGACGTGCAGGTGAATGAGCCGGTGATGTTGTAGCTGATCTGGTTAGGTCCAGTGATGGTGTTGCTGGTGTAGATATGTGGGCA
The DNA here is from genome assembly GCF_013100865.1 of Trachemys scripta elegans. Taxonomy (NCBI): domain Eukaryota; kingdom Metazoa; phylum Chordata; order Testudines; family Emydidae; genus Trachemys; species Trachemys scripta. Next base: position 111,837,705 of record NC_048300.1, read on the forward strand.
GAGTTGGCATCGAGGTTTGTTGCATGGGTTGGTTCCTGAGTTAGAGTTGTTATGGTGCGGTGCGTGGTTGCTGGTGAGAATATGCTTAAGGTTGGCAGGTTGTCTGTGGGCGAGGACTGGCCTGCCTCCCAAGGTTTGTGAAAGTGAGGGATCATTGTCCAGGATGGGTTGTAGATCACTGATGATGCGTTGGAGAGGTTTAAGCTGAGGACTGTAGGTGATGGCCAGTGGAGTTCTGTTGGTTTCTCTTCTGGGCATGTCTTGTAGCAGGAGGCTTCTGGGTACACATCTGGCTCTGTTGATTTGTTTCTTTATTTCCTTGTGTGGGTATCGTAGTTTTGAGAATGCTTGGTGAAGATCTTGTAGGTGTTGGTCTCTGTCTGAGGGGTTGGAGCAGATGCGATTGTACCTCAGTGCTTGGTTGTAGACGATGGATCGTGTGGTGTGACCGGGGTGGAAGCTGGAGGCATGAAGGTAGGCATAGCGGTCGGTGGGTTTTCGGTATAGGGTGGTGTTAATGTGGCCATCGCTTATTTGTACGGTGGTGTCCAGGAAGTGGACCTCCCGTGTAGATTGGTCCAGGCTGAGGTTGATGGTGGGGTGGAAGCTGTTGAAAGCATGGTGGAATTCTTCCAGGGTCTCCTTCCCATGGGTCCAGATGATGAAGATGTCATCAATATAGCGTAGGTAGAGAAGGGGCATGAGTGGACGAGAGCTGAGGAAGCGTTGTTCCAGGTCAGCCATAAAAATGTTGGCATATTGTGGGGCCATGCGGGTGCCCATAGCGGTGCCACTGGTCTGGAGGTATATATTGTCACCAAATTTGAAATAATTGTGCGTGAGAATAAAGTCACAGAGCTCAGCAATAAGTTGTGCTGTGTCATCATCAGGGATACTGTTCCTGACAGCTTGTATTCCATCTGTATGTGGGATGTTTGTGTAGAGAGCCTCTACATCCATGGTGGCTAGGATGGTGTTTTCTGGGAGGTCACCAATGCATTGTAGTTTTCTCAGGAAATCTGTGGTGTCACGGAGATAGCTGGGAGTGCTGGTGGCGTAGGGTCTGAGTAGGGAGTCCACATATCCAGACAGTCCTTCAGTGAGAGTGCCAATGCCCGAGATGATGGGGCGTCCAGGATTTCCAGGTTTGTGGATCTTAGGTAGTAGATAGAATAACCCCGGTCGGGGCTCTAAGGGTATGTTGATTTGTTCCTGTGTTAGTGTAGGGAGTGTCCTGAGTAGATGGTGTAGTTTCTTAGTGTATTCCTCAGTGGGATCTGAGGAAAGCGGCCTGTAGAATTGGGTATTGGAGAGATGTCTGGCAGCCTCCTTCTGGTAGTCAGACCTGTTCATGATGACAACAGCACCTCCTTTATCAGCCTCTTTGATGATAATGTCAGGGTGGTTTCTGAGGCTGTGGATGGCATTGCGTTCTGCACGACTTAGGTTATGAGGCAAGCGATGTTGTTTTTCCACAATTTCTGCCTGTGCACATCGGCAGAAGCATTCTATGTATAGGTCCAGACTGTCATTTCGACCCTCAGGAGGAGTCCATGTGGAGTTCTTCTTCCTGTGTTGTTGGTGGGAGAGTATCTGTGTATCAGTGCGCTGTTCAGTGTTATCATGAAAGTATTCTTTGAGTCGGAGGCGGCGAAAGTAGGCTTCCAGATCACCACAGAACTGTATCATGTTCATGGGGGTGCTGGGGCAAAAGGAGAGTCCCCGAGATAGGACAGACTCTTCTGCTGGGTTGAGTGTGTAGCTGGATAAATTGATGATATTGCTGGGTTAGTTAGGGGTACCCCTGTTGTGGCCCCATGTGGCAGGTAGGATTTTAGACAGCTTACGGTCCTTTTTCCTTTGTAGAGAGGTGAAGTGTGTAATGTAGATCTCCTGTCTTATTTTAGTAAAGTCCGTTTGTGTGGAGGGTTGGTTATTTATGAGAGTCTCCAGGTTGGAGAGCTCTTTCTTGATGTTTTTCTGTTTGCTGTATAGGATGCTGATCAGGTGGTTCCTCAGTTTCTTTGATAATGTATGGCATAATCTCTCACTGTGGTCTGTGCAGTATGTAGATAGCAATGGATTTTTCACCTTCAGTCCATTTGGTATGATGTCCATCTGTTTGCATTTGGAAAGGAAGATGATATCTGTCTGTATTTGTGCAAGTTTCTTCATGAGGTTGATAGATTTCCATTCCATACGGCTAAATGCAGTGCCTTGCATGGTGTCAAGTATCAGAGGGGTAGCCGTGTTAGTCTGAATCTGTAAAAAGCAACAGAGGGTCCTGTGGCACCTTTGAGACTAACAGAAGTACTGG